>NC_086318.1:432184397-432484397 GCF_036172605.1 Pelobates fuscus
TTATACACTCAGACACATTACTGGGAGTGTTATTGCTGTGGAGCTCTGTTATACTGTCAGACACATTACTGGGAGTATTATTGCTGTGGAGCTCTGTTATGCACTCAGACACATTACTGGGAGTATTATTGCTGTGGAGCTCTGTTATACACTCAGACACATTACTGGGAGTATTATTGATGTGGAGCTCTGTTATACACTCAGACACATTACTGGGAGTATTATTGCTGTGGAGCTCTGTTATACACTCAGACACATTACTGCGAGTATTATTGCTGTGGAGCTCTGTTATACACTCATACACATTACTGGGAGTATTATTGCTGTGGAGCTCTGTTATACACTCAGACACATTACTGGGAGTATTATTGCTGTGGAGCTCTGTTATACACTCAGACACATTACTGGGAGTATTATTGCTGTGGAGCTCTGTTATACACTCAGACACATTACTGGGAGTATTATTGCTGTGGAGCTCTGTTATATACTCAGACATTACTGGGAGTATTATTACTGTGGGCTCTGTTATACACTCAGACACATTACTGGGAGTATTATTGCTGTGGAGCTCTGTTATACACTCAGACACATTACTGGGAGTATTATTGCTGTGGAGCTCTGTTATACACCCAGACACATTACTAGGAGTATTATTGCTGTGGAGCTCTGTTATACACCCAGACACATTACTAGGAGTATTATTGCTGTGGAGCTCTGTTATACACTCAGACACATTACTGGGAGTATTATTGCTGTGGAGCTCTGTTATACGCTCAGACACATTACTGGGAGTATTATTGCTGTGGAGCTCTGTTATACACTCAGACACATTACTGGGAGTATTATTGCTGTGGAGCTCTGTTATACACTCAGACACATTACTGGGAGTATTATTGCTGTGGAGCTCTGTTATACACTCAGACACATTACTGGGAGTATTATTGCTGTGGAGCTCTGTTATACACTCAGACACATTACTGGGAGTATTATTGCTGTGGAGCTCTGTTATACACCCAGACACATTACTAGGAGTATTATTGCTGTGGAGCTCTGTTATACACCCAGACACATTACTAGGAGTATTATTGCTGTGGAGCTCTGTTATACACCCAGACACATTACTAGGAGTATTATTGCTGTGGAGCTCTGTTATACGCTCAGACACATTACTGGGAGTATTATTGCTGTGGAGCTCTGTTATACACTCAGACACATTACTGGGAGTATTATTGCTGTGGGGCTCTGTTATATACTCAGACATTACTGGGAGTATTATTGCTGTGGAGCTCTGTTATACACTCAGACACATTACTGGGAGTATTATTGCTGTGGAGCTCTGTTATACACTCAGACACATTACTGGGAGTATCATTGCTGTGGAGCTCTGTTATACGCTCAGACACATTACTGGGAGTATTATTGCTGTGGAGCTCTGTTATACACTCAGACACATTACTGGGAGTATTATTGCTGTGGGGCTCTGTTATACACTCAGACACATTACTGGGAGTATTATTGCTGTGGAGCTCTGTTATACACTCAGACACATTACTGGGAGTATTATTGCTGTGGAGCTCTGTTATACACTCAGACACATTACTGGGAGTATTATTGCTGTGGAACTCTGTTATACACTCAGGCACATTACTGGGAGTATTATTGCTGTGGAGCTCTGTTATACACTCAGACACATTACTGGGAGTATTATTGCTGTGGAGCTCTGTTATACACTCAGACACATTACTGGGAGTATTATTGCTGTGGAGCTCTGTTATACGCTCAGACACATTACTGGGAGTATTATTGCTGTGGAGCTCTGTTATGCACTCAGACACATTACTGGGAGTATTATTGCTGTGGAGCTCTGTTATACACTCAGACACATTACTGGGAGTATTATTGCTGTGGAGCTCTGTTATACACTCAGACACATTACTGGGAGTATTATTGCTGTGGAGCTCTGTTATACACTCAGACACATTACTGGGAGTATTATTGCTGTGGAGCTCTGTTATACACTCAGACACATTACTGGGAGTATTATTGCTGTGGAGCTCTGTTATACACTCAGACACATTACTGGGAGTATTATCACTGTGGAGCTCTGTTATGCACTCAGACACATTACTGGGAGTATTATTGCTGTGGAGCTCTGTTATACACTCAGACACATTACTGGGGGTATTATTGCTGTGGAGCTCTGTTATACACTCAGACACATTACTGGGAGTATTATTGCTGTGGAGCTCTGTTATACGCTCAGACACATTACTGGGAGTATTATTGCTGTGGAGCTCTGTTATACGCTCAGACACATTACTGGGAGTATTATTGCTGTGGAGCTCTGTTATACACTCAGACACATTACTGGGAGTATTATTGCTGTGGAGCTCTGTTATACACTCAGACACATTACTGGGAGTATTATTGCTGTGGAGCTCTGTTATACACTCAGACACATTACTGGGAGTATTATTGCTGTGGAGCTCTGTTATACACTCAGACACATTACTGGGAGTGTTATTGCTGTGGAGCTCTGTTATACTGTCAGACACATTACTGGGAGTATTATTGCTGTGGAGCTCTGTTATGCACTCAGACACATTACTGGGAGTATTATTGCTGTGGAGCTCTGTTATACACTCAGACACATTACTGGGAGTATTATTGATGTGGAGCTCTGTTATACACTCAGACACATTACTGGGAGTATTATTGCTGTGGAGCTCTGTTATACACTCAGACACATTACTGCGAGTATTATTGCTGTGGAGCTCTGTTATACACTCATACACATTACTGGGAGTATTATTGCTGTGGAGCTCTGTTATACACTCAGACACATTACTGGGAGTATTATTGCTGTGGAGCTCTGTTATACACTCAGACACATTACTGGGAGTATTATTGCTGTGGAGCTCTGTTATACACTCAGACACATTACTGGGAGTGTTATTGCTGTGGAGCTCTGTTATACTGTCAGACACATTACTGGGAGTATTATTGCTGTGGAGCTCTGTTATGCACTCAGACACATTACTGGGAGTATTATTGCTGTGGAGCTCTGTTATACACTCAGACACATTACTGGGAGTATTATTGCTGTGGAGCTCTGTTATACACTCAGACACATTACTGGGAGTATTATTGCTGTGGAGCTCTGTTATACACTCAGACACATTACTGGGAGTATTATTGCTGTGGAGCTCTGTTATACACTCAGACACATTACTGGGAGTATTATTGCTGTGGAGCTCTGTTATACACTCAGACACATTACTGGGAGTATTATTGCTGTGGAGCTCTTTTATACACTCAGACACATTACTGGGAGTGTTATTGCTGTGGAGCTCTGTTATACTGTCAGACACATTACTGGGAGTATTATTGCTGTGGAGCTCTGTTATGCACTCAGACACATTACTGGGAGTATTATTGCTGTGGAGATCTGTTATACTGTCAGACACATTACTGGGAGTGTTATTGCTGTGGAGCTCTGTTATGCACTCAGACACATTACTGGGAGTATTATTGCTGTGGGGCTCTGTTATACACTCAGACACACCAACAATACAGAGCTCTTAGAAAAGAGGAACATTAGTATAAAAAAGAGGGATAGAGGGATTTGGGTCCAAAATATGGACTGTCCAACTAAATAGGGACACTTGGAATGCATGTTTTATAAATGGTATCATCTCCTTAAATAAAATATAAAAATATCATTATCTAGATTTTTACCAGATTTCAACACATCAGTACATTTGTACATATTGTTATATCATATAAATGTTCTCCCTCCCCTCTCCCACATGCAGAGAGAAATAATAGTACCAAATACATCAATTGTTTATAAATGATATACATTGGGAACGCTTTGAAGAGCAATGGAACAAAACACTTTTCAAGTTTAGCAACTAGAGAGAAAGGCAGAATCCTGGTGTATCTCCCCATATAGTCATCGTTTGCTTTTAACTCCAATATTCACATTTCTTTTATTTTAGGTTCTTTTGTGTTTATACATCTGAAACAAAAAGTTTCAAAGTGGAGCTTTTTGTGGATTGTTCTTATTTCTTTCCACTGTGTGCTGGTCCACTTGTTGAATGACTTCCCGGAATGTGCGTGTTTGTTAAACATTTATCAAGATGATAATGCAGTCCTGATAAGCTCACCAATAAAGATTAGCAGGACTAAGACACGCACTTGGGTTAGTTTGGGAAGTACAAATGGCTGTGTCAAACAAAGCGCTGATAAGTTGTCGCCATATTAATCCCGCCATATTGAATTCTGCTAACGGTCACTTTTTACATATAGTAATAAAATCTTATCTCTCAGGTATAGTCGATGCTCAAATATTCCAATGTCAATATATACATATCGCGAGAAACAACGCGTGCCTGACCACACTAGATGTAGGAATTAAAGGAACACTGTGGGCACCATAACAACTTCATTAAAATGCATATAAATCATAAATAATTTGCTGGCACAACCGCTGAGAAGATGCCCAAAGTCCACTAAAACAATGCTAATGGAGTTCCAATAAGAATAGTCCGGCAACAATTGTCCAGCACTCCCCTAAAAAGAGAGGGGAGTATGTCAGTCCAAACAGGAAGGTATGGGGTCATCGCAATCTGCACTACTTACCTCTTGAGTGTTTGATTTGTAAGTAGAGTTTTTTTTTTCCTTGTGAGTGTACATGTTTCAAGCTAAATAAGGGCTGTCGATACTGTAGTCAGAGTTATATTACTATATAACAGATGCAACTGAGCATTATGCTATACACAGCTCTTAAAGGGACACTGTAGGCACCCAGACCACTTTTGCCCATTGAAGTGGTCTGGGTGCCAACTCCCACTACCCTTAACCCTGCAAGTGTAATTATTGCAGTTTTTTATAAACTGCAATAATTACCTTGCAGGGTTAAGTCCTCCCCTAGAGGGAACTTCCTGCTCTATAGCACAGGTTTTGTGAGGACCTCCAGCGTCGCTCAATTCCCCATAGGAAAACATTGAAAATCGTTTTCAATGCTTTCCTATGGGGTGCGCTAATGCGCATGCGCGGCAGGTCTCCACGGCCGGTGGGCGGGATCAGTCTCGCCCACCGGCCGACGTAGGCAGAAGGTGGAGCGGCGGGGGAGGAGCAGGCAGCGACGTGGGACATGTCGCTGCCTCACATAAGTCACTGAAGGGGCTTTCACCCCTTCAGCAACTTGGGGGGTGGGAGGGAGAGGAATCCTGCAGTGCCAGGAAAACGGATTGTTTTCCTGGCACTGGAGATTCCCTTTAATTAAACACAGTCAAAGAAAAAGATGTTGCTTTTTTTGTGTTGTGAATGAAGCATAATTTCATTTTAATGTATTTCCTAAATATCCATTGCAGTATAATAGAATGCTATAAAAACCCATATAGTGTTTTGCCCCATCCTTTTGCTGATGTTAATGTTGTACATTCTGACAGAGGCCTGTACTGTAGACATAGATATTGTCTCCTTAAGATATAAGAATATACAAAGTTATAGACGGCATCTATGCTAACAAAAACCCAATATCAAATCATTCTAGGTGTAACAAGGAAGTACCTTGTACTTAAAGGGATACCTCAAGCACCAAAACAACTTTAGCTTAATGAAACAGTAATGGTGTATAGATAATGTCTCTTCAGTCTCACTGCTCAATTCCTTGCCATTTTACTGTTAAATCACTTTTTCTTTTTGTTTGTGCACACCTAGCTACACCTACTTTTAAATCAGATGTGACAGAACAGTGTGTTAACTTCAGAAGTTTTTGTCTCCTGCTATGTTTATTGATCTTTAATCACGCACAGGAGACTCTTGCAATAAAACATTAGACTCTGTTTCAGTAAGTGTGTAAAGAGGCCGTGTGAGTCTCATAGGTTCTATGTTTCTTTGTTAAAGATGGACCTGTTTTTAAATAAATGGATAACATAATAATTCTCAGGTTACAGAGTCATTACAAGCAAGTGGATCCCATTTGTAGGTTATCTCTAGCAACCACTGTAATATGTTAGTGTTCCAGGCCAGGGATTGGATCTGCAGTTGCTCATGGTCCAAAACTCCCATGATCCTTTAGAAGACTTCAGGCCAGACAAACTATATATTATATATACAGAACAGTACTATAGCTAGTGTTACCACCTTGAGGAGAACACAAGCAATTTCAAACAAGGTTGAAGCAAGGTTTCATTATGCATATTCATTACACGTTCTCAGTGCCCATCTAGGACATTTATGTCAGCATTGTCACTAGAGCCATACAGGGCCGGTGCAAGGATTTTTGGCTACACAGGCGAAGATGAATTTTGCCGCCCCCCCACACACAAATAAGATGTATCTTTAGCGGTGTCTCATATCCAGCCTTTTGAAATCCCCATGTAGTGTATTGTACCCCCCTTTAGTGTGTCTTACACCCCCTTGTATGTCTCTTACAACCCCCATGTGTATCTCCTTCCCCCCCCCTCAGCCCCTTTGTGTGTCTTTCTTTCCCACAGCCCTTTTCTGTGGGTCTCTCCCCTCAGCCTGTTTTTTGTGTGTCCCTCTTCCCCTCAGGCTCCTTTGTGTAACTTTTCCCTCCCAAGCCATATAGACATAGATATATAGCTACACACACACATTCAGGCACATAGTCACAGAAATATGCAGGCACACAATCAAACAAACACAGCCATACAGGCACACAGTCATACAATCAACACATACAGGTACACAGACATACAGTCATACAGACACACACACACAGACATGCAGACACTGGCATATAGATAAATAAAAACACAGTTATACAAACACAGACATACAGAGACATGAAGATGCAGGCATACAGAGACATAACGAACAATGCATACAGAGACATATATACACAGACAGTCACACAAAGATATACAGAACAAGGCATACAGAGACATATGGATACAGTCATACAGCGACATACAGGCATACAGGGACATTCAGAAACACACGGACACAGTCATATAGAGACATACAGACACAGACAGACAGTCATACAGAGACATGCAGACAGGTATACAGAGCAGGGGCAGATCCAGAACCTAATCTTGGGTGGGTGGGGGGGGGGGGGAGGTGGTAGTGAGTTTTAGTGGGGTAATAGGGGCTCTAATTAAGGAGTTAAGGGCTGTAGTAGGGGGACAGGGGCTGTAGTTGAGAGTTAGGGGCTGTAATTGGGGGCTTAGGAAATGTAGTGGGGAATTGGGGCTGTAGTAGGGGGTTAGGGACTGAAGTAGGTTGATGGCTGCAAGTGGGAACAGGGGCTGTAGTGTGGGGGATATGGGCAGCAATTTGGGGGAGAGGGGCTGTAGTGGGGGAATAGGGGCTGTACTGGAGCTATGGGGTAAAAGGGAGTGGAAGGGATGTGAAGTAAGGGAGTTAGAGGCTGTAGAAGGGAGTATAGGGGCTGTGGTGGGAGCAAAGGGGCAATGTGGTTGGAAATGGGCAGTAGAGGGGGGACACAGGGGCAGTAGAGGGGGACACAGGGGCAGTATGGTGTGGGCACAGGCTGTAACGAGGGACACTGAGGCAATAAAGTGGTGTCACAGGGACAGTATGGTAGGGGGTAAATGGGAAGTAGAGGGGGGACAGGGGCTGTTGAGGCGGGTAGAGGAAGTAGAGGGGGGAGACAGGGGCAGTAGAGGCGTGTGAAAGGGGGGCAGAGGCAGGGGGCAGGGGCTGTAGAGGGAAATAGGAGGCGGCACAGGGGATAAAGAGGGGGGCACAAAAGCAATAGGGGGGGCATGGGCAGTATAGTGGGGACAGGGGCTGTAGAGGGGGGCATGGGCTGTAGAGGGGGCGGGGGCTATTGAGGGGCTGTAAAGGGGGCAGGGGTAGTATGATAGGGCAGGGGCTATAGAGGTGGCAGGGGTAGTATGGTGGGGGCAGGGGGGAGTATGGTGGGGGCAGGGGGGAGTATGGTGGGGGCAGGGGGAGTATGGTGGGGCAGGGGGAGTATGGTGGGGCAGGGGGAGTATGGTGGGGGCAGGGGGAGTATGGTGGGGGCAGGGGGAGTATAGTGGGGGCAGGGGGAGTATAGTGGGGGCAGGGGGAGTATAGTGGGGGCAGGGGGAGTATATTGGGGGCAGGGGGAGTATATTGGGGCAGGGGCTGTAAAGGGGGCAGTATGGTGGGGGCAGGGTCTATAGAGGGAAATAGAAGTGCTGTAGAGGGGCACATGGGGCAGTAGAGGGGGCAGAGGCACTATGGTGGGGCAGGGGCTATAGAGGGGCTGTAAAGGGGGCAGGGGTAGTATGGTGGGGCAGTTTGGAGGGGTAGGGGCTGTAGAGGGGGCAGGGGCTATAGAGGTGTCAGGGGTAGTATGGTGTGGCAGGGGAGTATAGTGGGGGCAGGGGATATAGAGGTGGCAGGGGAGTATAGTGGGGGCAGGGGCTATAGAGGTGGCAGGGGAGTATAGTGGGGGCAGGGGCTATAGAGGTGGCAGGGGAGTATAGTGGGGGCAGGGGCCGTATGGTGGGGCAGGGGCCGTATAGTGGGGGCAGGGGGAGTATAGTGGGGCAGGGGCCGTATAGTGGGGGCAGGGGCCGTATAGTGGGGGCAGGGGCCGTATAGTGGGGGCAGGGGCCGTATAGTGGGGGCAGGGGCCGTATAGTGGGGGCAGGGGCCGTATGGTGGGGGCAGGGGCCGTATGGTGGGGGCAGGGGCCGTATGGTGGGGGCAGGGGGAGTATAGTGGGGGAAGGGGGAGTATAGTGGGGGCAGGGGGAGCAGGGGGAGTATAGTGGGGGAAGGGCAGTATAGTGGGGGCAGGGGCAGTATAGTGGGAGTGAGCAGTATAGTGGGGGCAGGGGCAGTATAGTGGGGGCAGGGGCAGTATAGTGGGGGCAGGGATAGTATAGTGGGGGCAGGGATAGTATAGTGGGGGCAGGGATAGTATGGTGGGGGCAGGGATAGTATAGTGGGGGTAGGGATAGTATGGTGGGGGCAGGGATAGTATGGTGGGGGCAGGGATAGTATGGTGGGGGCAGGGGGAGTATGGTGGGGGGCAGGGGGAGTATGGTGGGGGCAGGGGCGAGTATGGTGGGGGGCAGAAGGAGTATGGGGGGGGCAGGGGCTGAAGAAAGGGGCTGAAAAAAAAAACGTTTTGATTTAAAAAAAAATAAAAAAAAAAAATGCTACAAGTTCTTCCCCCACCCCCTCCCAGAGACTTACCTTGGTCCAGGAGGGAGAACCTTACCCCTGGTGGTCGGATGGGATGGGATGGGCTGCACTGGAGGCTGGAGCTGCAATCAGGACCGCTGGGGAGTCTGGGAGCAGTAGAAGTCCCGCCCCCTTCTGACATCATCAGAGGAGGACGGCTGACTTCACTGCCAGGCTCCTGTGTGCTGGCTGCAGGGAGAGAGGTGAGATTAAAAATCCGAGTCTCCAGCCAGAGGCAGGGGATTCGGATTTTTGCGCCCCCCTTCTCTGGCGCCCTAAGGCGGCCGCCTGTGCCGCCTTATGGACGCGCCGGCCCTGGAGCCATACCAAGGTCAATGCAAAATGAATCAACTATGCCTAACAAAAAAACAATCCGATATCTTCATTAAGCAACGAATGTGCCAAATCCTTTTACTGAAGACCCGCTAGGTTGAGTCTTGATACTTGTAGGGGAGCTTTTGTGTTTTGGCCATAAATTAAAAAGTTCCTAGGTGTTGCAGTTTGGTAGGAGCAGTAGGTAAATGCACAATCAAAACAAAAATAACGGCACAATATTACGGGATGTTTCGGGCGCAGAATGATGGTGTGCTGCGCCGCACCAGATATGACGTAATGTTGTAAGGCACTGCTACGCTGGATCAATGCTTAATGTAAGCAGTATTTATTCGGACTGAGTCAAAGTATGTTTCGGCAATGAAGAAGACTCTAAGAGTTCAAACGTGGGACTGTTTTTATTGTTATTTTGTTTGTGTACTTTTAGGCCTTGTGCCTTTATTTCTATTTTGATCACTGCTAGTTTGATAACTGTCCCTGTTATTTGTATTAATTTAATACAGTTTGTTATTCCTTTATATTGGGAGCTTCCATTGCCAGTCCTTTGGGATTTCTACTTTTGCATTGATCAACGTTTAGCCTATTTATCCACCGTGGAGTCTTTCACGTAGAGATGAAATGGCTCTACATCTTATTCTTTTGGTCCATCCTGATCTTCATTTTAGGTATTATTTGTGTGTATCCACTTAAGGGTGTCATATTTATTTTATTTTTTGTTGTTTGGATTGAGCATTTAAGGTGGTAGGGAATACACCTTTCATTACATCTGTGTGCTTCGTTTTATTGTTTGAAGCGCCTACACACTGTTCTTTCTGTAGCAGTGATGACAATGTAGCTTGGTTGATTCATCTAAGTGTTGCTTCTAAGTGTGTGGTTGGAGATATTCTGGAGAGTTTTACAGAAGCTTCAACTGTCTAAGATTTGTGCCAAGAGTTTTTTTTTTTTACTGTTACAGGTAAGATTCATCTGTAGGAAAAGGTTACTGATTGCACAAGTTTTGATTTCCTGTTGGTAATTATAAGGCATTTGATTTGATTAGTTAGCTACTTGCTATTGATTGCTGTTTAAATTAGCTATTGTTTGCAAATAAGCAGAGGCCTACCCAGGTGTTAAACATTCCTAGTGGGAGGTGATTTTAGGAGTATATAAGGGTTGTTGTCATTAGATTGGCTAATATAGCTTGGTTGCTTCATCTAAGTGTTGCTTCTAAGTGTGTGTGGTTGGAGATATTCTGGAGAGTGTTGCTACTAAGTGTGTGTGGTTGGAGATATTCTGGAGAGTGTTGCTTCTAAGTGTGTGGGGTTGGAGATATTCTGGAGAGTGTTGCTTCTAAATGTGTGGTTGGAGATATTCTGGAGAGTGTTGCTTCTAAGTGTGTGTGGTTGGAGATATTCTGGAGATAAACTGGAGGTAATCTGAGGTATTCAGGAGGATAAATAAAAAGTTAAGATTTGTTTGATTTAAATTATTCACCTCATTGGAATGGCAGACTTAGTTCAGTGTAATAGTTGCTATGCATTTGTTTCCACTTTTTGGAGGTTTGGTTGTTGTCTAATCTGTAGACAGTTCTCTATCTTGCGGCAGGAGATGGTATTTTTGAAGTCTGAGATTTGTAAATTTTCTGGTAAACAAACTCAGGCTGGAACTGCTGCAAAGCCACTGCCGCAGAGACATACTAGGAATGGCAGATGGATCACTGTAGGATCTGGTAGACTTAGAGTTGTGGATAAAAGGCATATTGCACAGTCTGTTGCTCTACATAATTCATTTTCTGCACTTTCAGAGTGTTATGGTGTTATGGAGTCAGGCACTGAGGCTAGTGGTGTTGTGGAAAGAGGAACTGAGGCTAGTGGTGTTGCGGAGAGAGGAACTGAGGCTAGTGGTGTTGTGGAGAGAGGCACTGAGGCTAGTGGTAGTGTGGAGAGAGGCACTGAGGCTAGTGGTGTTGTGGAGAGAGGCACTGAGGCTAGTGATGTTGTGGAGAGAGGCACTGAGGCTAGTGATGTTGTGGAGAGAGGCTCGTAGACTATGGTGAGGCCTAATAGAAAGCAGTTGTTGTTGGGGGATTCCATCATAAGAGGTGTGGAGATGGACAATGGTGGTCTTGTGAGGTGTCTTCCCGGAGCTACTTCTCACAGAGACAGGAGACGTATCTGTAATATTGTTAAGCGAATAAAGCAGGAAGGGGAATTGGATGTACTTGCCCATCTAGGGACAAATGACTTGACTTGCAATGAGGTTTCAGAGGTTAAGGAAGTTTTTAGTGTTTTTGACAATGATATACGGCAGGTTGCTTCCACACTGTCATTCTCTGAAGTTCTGCCTGTGCATAACACTCAGAACGACAGGCGGATGCATATTAGGGACTTTAACTTGTGGCTTGGTGAATGGTGTCGGTAGCAAGGATTTGGCTTTATTTCTCATGGTAGCTCTGTTTGGAATGGAAATAAACTGTACAAAAAAGATGGTTTGCATCTTTCTCAAAAGGGAACGAATGTTCTCAGTGAGCAGTTCAGAGGTTTTGCTAGGATGTATTTAAACTAGGAGGGGGGGGGGGCAAAAGGGTGATAAAACATCAATCCAATTGTCCCCCAAAACAAGGACAGAAGGTGCCTGTAGCAAGTGGGTTAAAAAATGATAAGCTTAGAGTCATGTCTACAAATGCTCGCAGTTTAGGGAATAAGATCCATGAACTTGTGGCAATAATGGCAACTGATAGTATAGATTTAGTCGCTGTTACTGAGACATGGTATAATGAGAAAAATGACTGGGACATAGCAATACCAGGGTACTCTTTAGATAGAAAAGACAGGGAAGGCAGAAAAGGGGGAAGGGTTGCCCTGTATGTGAAGGATAGCATAAAATCTAGCCTAATAAAAGTTAGTGAGGTGAACATAGAGTCCGTTTGGGTTACGTTAGAATTTGGTAATCACACAGTAATTCGTGTAGGTGTGTTTTATAGGCCCTCAGGACAAATTGAAGAGTTAGATAATCTACTAGTTGAGGAAATAGCTAAAATGACAATGAAGGGGGAAGTTATCATCATGGGTGACTTTAATCTTCCTGATGTGAATTGGAAAACAAAAATAGCTGCTTGTGCCAGGAGCACACATATTCTAAACTCCCTACTGGGATTGTCTCTAAAAAAAAGTCGTTGAGGAGCCAACTCGTAAAGAGGCCATACTAGATTTAGTGTTAACAAATGGAGATTTTGTATCCGATATTACTGCAGGTGAAAGTTTAGGATCCAGTGTGGTTTAATATAAGAACAGTGACTGAGTCACACCACACAAAAACAAAAGTTTTAGACTTTAGAAAAACAGACTTTTCTAAAATTAGAATATGTGTAAAGGAGTCATTATCAGACTGGAGAAATTTAAATGGTGTCTAAGAGAAATGGGATTATTTAAAATTTGCACTACTGAAGGCAACAGAAAATTGCATTAGGCTTGTCAGTGATGAGACTGGTAAGACCTCACTTGGAGTATTGTACGCAGTACTGGAGACCGTATCTTCAGAAGGATATTGATACCTTAGAGAGAGTTCAGAGAAGGGCTACTAAACTGGTTCATTGATTGCAGGATAAAACTTACTGGGAAAGGTTAAAGGATCTTAACATGTATAGCTTGGAGGAAAGACGAAACAGGGGGGATATGATAAAAACATTTAAATACATAAAGGGAATCAACACAGTAAAGGAGGAGACTATATTTAAAAGAAGAAAAACTACCACAACAAGAGGACATAATCTTAAATTAGAGGGACAAATGTTTAAAAATAATACCAGGAAGTATTACTTTACTGAGAGGGTAGTGGATACATGGAATAGCCTTCCAGCTGAAGTTGTAGAGGTTAACACAGTAAAGGAGTTTAAGCATGCATGGGATTGGCATAAGGATATCCTAACTTTAAGATAAGGCCAGAGACTAATGAAGTATTTAGAAAATTGGGCAGACTAGATGGGTCGAATGGTTCTTATCTGCCGTCACATTCTATGTTTCTATGTAACATGGGGGATGACACAGTAAAGACTGAGCAGGTGGTTTGGTACCCATGGGAATCCAAAAAAAAACGGCACAAATTTGAAGTAATCAATTAATATGATGGCTTCCGCATGCCAAATTGATCTAAATAAAAAACTTATTCATAGATAAAAGCTGATGAAACTGATGACGATATTGGACAGAGTGAAATATTAAAGAATGCAATTTGTACTGTAATAAGCCAAAGGGACATTTTAGTCACCAAAACAACTTTAGCTTAATGTAGTTGTTATGGTGTATAGATTGCGCCCCTGCAGTCTCACTGCTCAATTCTCT
Source organism: Pelobates fuscus (assembly GCF_036172605.1). Lineage (NCBI taxonomy): Eukaryota > Metazoa > Chordata > Amphibia > Anura > Pelobatidae > Pelobates > Pelobates fuscus. The sequence continues at coordinate 432,198,229 of NC_086318.1, forward strand.
GCCATTTAGGAGTTAAATCACTTTGTTTATGCAGCCCTGTTCACATATCACTGCATGTGACTTGCACAACCTTCCTAAACACTTCCTGAAATCTAACCTAGATATTCTAGGTTCCTTATTTGCACAGTCTGTTTAATCTAGAATGTCTTACTTTCTGCTCTGTCAATAGCCTTCTAGACCCTGCACGAGCCTCCTGTGTGTGATTAAAGTTCAGTTTACAGAGCAGGAGATAAATACTTGCAAAGTAAGATATATATAATTAAAAATGTAATAATTCCTTTCATGCAGGCTGTGTCAGTCACAGCCAGGGTAGGTGTGGCTAGGGCTTCATAAACAGAAACAAAAGTAATGTAACTCTTAAATGGCAGAGATTTGAGCATTGAGACTGCAACACCATGATCTATACACAAAAGCTGCTTCACTAAGCTAGAGTTGTTTTGATGCCTATAGTATCACTTTACGTGTGTCATCCCCCCTGCACACATTGCTGCTTTAAATAATGCAGGGGATGTTCCTTACTTCCGTTCCCAGTTCTTGTAATCATACATTGGAATTTCTAACATTTTTGTAAAACCTTCATTCCATTGCTGGGTGAAAGGCTAAGCTTTTCTGAGCTTTGGATAGAGTTACTAGCTGCTCTGACTGTATGCCTTTATGTCACAACTGGTACAAGCACCAACTAGAAAGGATGCTATTCTGGATCTCGTTATAACAAACAATGTTAATCTTTTAACCAACATTGGGAGAAAGTGATCACAATATGGTAACTTTTAAAATAAACTCAAAAAAGCAAAAGCACTTGGGGTATACTAAAATATATAATTAAAAAAAAAAGTAATTTCAATAAGATTAGGGCAGCTCTACAACATATCGACTGGCATAAACTCCTTAGTGAAAAAAACACCGTGGATAAATGGAAACTATTCAAACAAATATTAGAAAGGTACATTTCTCAATATGTACCATTGGGTAATAAATATAAAAGAAACAAATTGAAACCAATGTGGCTTAGTAGAGAAGTAAAACGAGATTAAAAATAAGAAAAGGGCATTTAAAGCATATAAGATATAAGGAAGCCAATAATGCTTGCAAATAGGCAATTAAAGTGGCTAAACTAGAAAAGGAGAAATTGATAGCCAAAGAATGCAAAACCAACCCCAACAAGTTTTTCAAGTACATCAATTCTAAAAAAACAGAAAACGAAAGTGTAGGTACACTGGGAACAGAGATGGGTCTGTTAGTTAATGAAGACCAGGGAAAGGCAGACATTTTAAATAACTATTTTTCTTCAGTATATATTAATGAGGATCCTATGGCAAGATATATGCAAATGATTGCTGCAAAAAAGTTGCAGATAACTTGTGATTGGATAACTCGAGACAAGGTGCTACAGCTGTTAGAGAAAATGAATGTAAATAAAGTTCCGGGGCCAGACGGTATTCACCCACGAGTACTTAAGGAGCTAAGTAGGGAAATAATTTTTCAAGATCCTTTTGTTTCAGGTATTGTACTGGCGAATTGGAGGAAGGCAGATGTCGTTCCTATATGTAGAAAGGGTTCAAAATCCTTGCCTGGAAATTATAGACCTGTGAGCTTAACTTCTGTGACTAGGAAAATATTTGAAGGGCTTTTAAGAGATAATATTCAGGAATTCATTGGGAAGAACTTTGTTATTAGCAATAATCAGCATGGTTTTATGAAACATAGGTCATGTCAAACTAACCTAATTGCACTCTATGAAGAAGTAAATCGAATTATATATCAGTGTGTTGCAGTGGATGTGATCTACTTGGATTTTGCCAAGGCATTTGATATGGTTCCTCACAATAGGTTAGTCTTCAAACTAAAAGAAATTGGTCTAGATGATTATTCTTGTTCTTGGGTAGAACATTGGCTTAAGGATAGAGTACAATGAGTTGTCATTAAAGGTAAATGTTCAGGCTGGACAAAAGTGGTAAGTGGTGTCCCTCGGGGTTCTGTTTTGGGACCGCTTCTGTTTAACATATTTATAAATGATCTTGAAATGGGCATTGAAAGCCATGTTTCGGTGTTTGCAGATGACACAAAACTTTGTAAAGTAATAAAATGTGAGCAGGATATTGCTTTGCTACAGAGGAATTTGGATAGATTGGGGGATTGGGCAATAAAATGGCAGATTAAATTTAATGTAGAGAAATGCAAAGTTATGCACTTCGGGGTCAAGAATGCACAAGCAACTTACACCCTAAATGGTAGTGAATTAGGGATAACATAGTTACATAGCTGAAAAGAGACTTGCATCCATCAAGTTCAGCCCTCCTCACATTTGTTTTTTTTGCTGTTGATCCAAAAGAAGGCAAAAAAAAACCAGTTTGAAGCACAATTTTGCAACAAGCTAGGAAAAAAAATCCTTCTTGACCCCAGAATGGCAGTCAGATTTATCCTTGGATCAAGCAGGTTTTTACCCTGCATTGAAAGATTATATCCTTGAATATTCTGTTTTTTGCAAGTATGCATCTAGTAGCTGTTTGAACATCTGTATGGACTCTGATAGAACCACTTCTTCAGGCAGAGAATTCCACATCCTGATTGTTCTTACAGTAAAAAAAACCTTTCCTTTGCCTTAGACGAAATCTTCTTTCTTCCAGTCTAAACGCATGGCCTCGTGTTCTATGTAAAGTCCGGTTTGTGAATAGATTTCCACACAATGGTTTGTATTGGCCCCGAATATATTTGTATAATGTTATCATATCCCCTCTCAGGCGACGTTTTTCTAAACTAAATACGTTTACATTTGTTAACCTGTCTTCATAGCTGATATGTTCCATTCCTTTTATTAATTTTGTAGCCCGCTTCTGCACTTTTTCTAGTGCCATAATATCCTTCTTTAGAACAGGTGCCCAAAATTGCACAGCATATTCAATATGTGGTCTTACCAGTGATTTATAAAGAGGCAAAATGAAATTCTCGTCCCGAGAATGAATGCCCTTTTTCATGCACGACAATACCTTACTGGCCTTGGCCACTGCTGATTGACATTGCACATTGTTGCATAGTTTGTTGTCTATAACAATTCCCAAGTCCTTTTCGTGTGTTGTTATTCCTAATTCGCTTCCATTAAGGGTATACGTTGCTTGTGTATTCTTTACGCCGAAGTGCATAACTTTGCGTTTTTCAACATTAAATTTCATCTGCCATTTGAGTACCCAGTCCTCCTGTCTTTCTAAATCCCTCTGCAGCAAAGTAATATCTTGCTCACATTGTATTATTTTACAAAGTTTTGTGTCATCTGCAAACACTGAAACATGACTTTCAATGCTGTCTTCAAGATCATTTATAAACATGTTAAATAGAAGGGGTCCCAGAACAGAACCCTGAGGGACACCACTTGCCACCTCTGTCCAGCTTGAAAATTTACCATTAACGACAACTCTTTGTACTCTGTTTTTAAGCCAATGTTCTACCCAAGAACAAGCATTTTCGTCTAGACCGATTTCCTTGAGTTTGAACACTAATCTATTGTGTGGAACTGTATCAAATGCCTTGGCAAAATACAAATAGATCACATCCACTGCAACACCCTGATCTATACTTACATAGTTACATAGTTAGATAGCTGAAAAGAGACTTGCGTCCATCAAGTTCCGCCTTCCTCACATCTGTTTTTTGCTGTTGATCCAAAAGGAAAAAAAAAAAAAAAAAACCCCAGTTTGAAGCACAATTTTGCAACAAGCTAGGACAAAAAATTCCTTCTTGACCCCAGAATGGCAGTCAGATTTATCCTTGAATCAAGCAGTTATTACCCTACATTGAAAGATTATATCCTTGAATATTCTGTCTTTGCAAGTATGCATCTAGTAGCTGTTTGAACATCTGTATGGACTCTGATAAAACCACTTCTTCAGGCAGAGAATTCCACATCCTGATTGTTCTTACAGTAAAAAAAACCTTTCCTTTGCCTTAGACGAAACCTTCTTTCTTCCAGTCTAAACGCATGGCCTCGTGTCCTATGTAAAGTTCGGTTTGTGAATAGATTTCCACACAATGGTTTGTATTGGCCCCGAATATATTTGTATAATGTTATCATATCCCCTCTCAGGCGACGTTTTTCTAAACTAAATAGGTTTAAATTTGTTAACCTTTCTTCATAGCTGATATGTTCCATTCCTTTTATTAATTTTGTAGCCCGCCTCTGCACTTTTTCTAGTGCCATGATATCCTTCTTTAGAACAGGTGCCCAAAATTGCACAGCATATTCAATATGTGGTCTTACCTGTGATTTATAGAGAGGCAAAATGATATTCTCGTCCCGAGAATGAATGCCCTTTTTCATGCATGACAATACCTTACTGGCCTTGGCCACTGCTGATTGACATTGCACATTGTTGCATAGTTTGTTGTCTATAACAATTCCCAAGTCCTTTTCGTGTGTTGTTATCCCTAATTCGCTTCCATTAAGGGTATACGTTGCTTGTGTATTCTTTACGCCGAAGTGCATAACTTTGCATTTTTCAACATTAAATTTCATCTGCCATTTGAGTGCCCAGTCCTCCAGTCTATCTAAATCCTTCTGCAGCAAAGTAATATCTTGCTCACATTGTATTATTTTACAAAGTTTTGTGTCATCTGCAAACACTGAAACATGACTTTCAATGCTGTCTTCAAGATCATTTATAAAAATGTTAAATAGAAGGGGTCCCAGAACAGACCCCTGAGGGACACCACTTGCCACCTCTGTCCAGCTTGAAAATTTACCATTAACGACAACTCTTTGTATTCTGTTTTTAAGCCAATGTTCTACCCAAGAACAAGCATTTTCATCGAGACCGATTTCCTTGAGTTTGAACACTAATCTTTTGTGTGGAACTGTATCAAATGCCTTGGCAAAATCCAAATAGATCACATCCACTGCAACACCCTGATCTATACTTCTACTTACTTCTTCGTAGAACGCAATCAAGTTAGTTTGACATGACCTGTGCTTCATAAAACCGTGCTGATTTTTGCTGATAACCATATTCTTCTCAAGGAATTCTTGAATATTATCCCTTAATAACCTTTCAAATATTTTACCAGCCACAGAAGTTAAGCTCACGGGTCTATAATTTCCAGGCAAGGATTTTGAACCCTTTTTGAATATAGGAACCACATCTGCCTTCCTCCAATCCTCCGGAACACTTCCTGAAAGAAAAGAATCTTGAAAGATTAAAAACAGAGGTTCACTTATTTCTACACTTAGTTCCTTAAGTACACGTGGATGGATACCGTCAGGCCCTGGAGCTTTGTTTATATTAACTTTCTTTAGTTGCTGCAGCACATTGTCTTGAGTTAACCAATTACAATTATTCTGCAAGTTTTTAGTAGCAATCATTTGCACATCTATTGCCATGGGTTCTTCTTTAATATATACGGAGGAGAAATAGTTATTTAGAATTCCTGCCTTTTCTTGGTCTTCATTAACTAACACCCCCGTTTCAGTTTTAAGTGTACCTATACTTTCATTTTTGGGTTTTTTGGAATTTATGTACTTAAACTGTTATAGGAAAAAAGTGTAGAGTAGGTTAGCGCTAATAATATACAAAGGAGGCAGCAACCTTACAGAGGGTCACCCTCTAACCCTCTGGGATAAGGATGTACAGGAAAAAAGGGGAGAAAAGGCTGCGCCAAGAGATACAATAAAATAAGTCCCAATAAAAATATAAAAAGGATATATATAAATATATATAAAAGTCAATATAAAAAGGAGGATAAATGTCTATGTTGCGCTGGTGTTCTCTCTTCTTATGATGCTTTGGATCCTCCCGTGATATGTAAAATATAAAAGGGAAAAGGACCAATGGTGCAGATTGTGGGGTACGTGGAAAATGAAGAATAAAGATGTAATAAACTCACATTTGTATGAGCTATAACCAGCTCAGGTGGAATGGGCGTTCTGCAGTATAATCCCTGCTAGTAGGATATCAGGAAATTCTGATCCACTGGTGCTGTCCAATTCTCAGGAGAAGGGAGAAAAATATATAACAGATAGTGCTCTCTGAAGATAAGATGTGGTATATACAAAACAAAATAAATATACTCACAGTATACAGTGCAGATGACACTGCACTTGAGATATGGTGTGGGTGGTATAATCCCCACCTTAGGATATATAAAATGCCAGGAAAGGATAATATAAAATTGGAGTGATAAAAATATATATAATAAAAATATAAATGGCACAGAGATAAAGCCAAACGTAATTTATTATTAAAAGTATACAATAAAATCCATGGATTTTATTGTATACTTTTAATAATAAATTACGTTTGGCTTTATCTCTGTGCCATTCATATTTTTATTATATATATTTTTATCACTCCAATTTTATATTATCCTTTCCTGGCATTATTTTTATTATATATATTTTTATCACTCCAATTTTATATTATCCTTTCCTGGCATTTTATATATCCTAAGGTGGGGATTATACCACCCACGCCATATCTCAAGTGCAGTGTCATCTGCACTGTATACTGTGAGTATATTTATTTTGTTTTGTATATACCACATCTTATCTTCAGAGAGCACTATCTGTTATATATTTTTCTCCCTTCTCCTGAGAATTGGACAGCACCAGTGGATCAGAATTTCCTGATATCCTACTAGCAGGGATTATACTGCAGAACGCCCATTCCACCTGAGCTGGTTATAGCTCATACAAATGTGAGTTTATTACATCTTTATTCTTCATTTTCCACGTACCCCACAATCTGCACCATTGGTCCTTTTCCCTTTTATATTTTACATATCACGGGAGGATCCAAAGCATCATAAGAAGAGAGAACACCAGCGCAACATAGACATTTATCCTCCTTTTTATATTGACTTTTATATATATTTATATATATCCTTTTTATATTTTTATTGGGAATTATTTTATTGTATCTCTTGGCGCAGCCTTTTCTCCCCTTTTTTCTTAAACTGTTATAGACCTGTTATAGACAAAAATAATAGGCAGCAATATGCAAAAAATGTTTTTTAGTACTGGTACTCTTATTCGTATTTAGATCTATTTATTTTTTTTAGATATTTTTATGACACTTTTTGCCTCTTATAATATATTTAGTGTTTATCTAATTATGTATCTAATTATCTATTTTACTCTCCCTTTCTCCCCCCTTGTTATGGTATGGAGTTTTTCATTTACTATATACCCCTTTTTTATAATGTATAACCATAAGATATGGTGTATTAGTATTTGTTACTTTTTAATGATATAACATATAGTCCGATATCTGATCGGACTTTTCTAGCGCACATGCGCACTTTGAACTGCTTTATGCTAATGAAAAGTTCTTCGTAACACCGGAAGTTCGTCATCAAGAGATAGAAAAAATGACCGCTGACCCGGAAGTATCCAGAGAGGAAATTACGTAACCGGAAACCGGAAGTAATACAACAGAGACGAAAACCGCGCCTTTTTCTGATATTTAAACTTGACAAGTAGTCACAAGATTTAGCACTTTGAAAAAGACCATCGGTCGAAACGCGTTGTGCACTTTACTTATTGTAGATCCATTTTATGCTGTTTTGTACAAATAAAGATTTTGTTCCTGCATCTATACCTTCGTTTGGCATTTGTAAAACCATCCAGGAGGAAAACAGAGGATTAGCAGTGAACTCTCTACACTACATCCAGCATCCTGGTCTCCTACTTTATCCATAAGGCGCTTATAGTCTGAGCCACTTCTAAAGGCTCAGCAATATGTGAGTGAGATAATTTCTTCTCCACTTTGTTCTATTTATATATACAGGCTATACTATGTCTTGTGTTTTATACTTTTAGGATACACAGATACATGTTAATATTGCATGTTTTATACATTATCCTCATTTGGTTTATTTACCACATATTTTGCTCTCACCATATTATATATGATATATTGTTGATTTTATTTGTGTTATTTGGAGTGATACACACTTGGTGATTTCGAGCATCTTTCTTCAGTTTTCGTTTTCTTTTATTCACAGCAATATGCAATGTCAATCTGCAGTTGCTAAGGCCAGTAAGGTTTTGTCATGTATAAAGAGGGGCATAAATTCTCGGGATGAAAATATAATTTTGCCTATTTATAAATCACTGGTAAGACCACACCTTGAATATGCTGTGCAGGGCCGGCCTTAGGCATTTGGGCGCCCTGTGCGAAAAATCTTCACAGCTCCCCCCCTTCCCGTCCCCCCTCCCCCACTTCTTCCCCCTTCCCACACACCCTGTCACACACACACACAGGCAGACAGCCATACACACACACACACACAAACACACTCAGGCAGTCATACACAGACAGCCACACACAAACACACACACACAGACATAGAATGTGACGGCAGATAAGAACCATTCGGCCCATCTAGTCTGCCCAGACAGTCACACACACAAACACAAACACACACACACAGGCAGACAGCCACACACACACACACACACACACACACAGGCAGACAGCCACACACACAGGCTGGCAGTCACACACAGACAGCCACACACAAACACACACACAGGCAGACAGCCAAACACACAGAGGCAAACAGCCACACACACACACACACAGACAGTCACACACACAGACAAACAGTCAAACACACACTGGCAGACAGCCACACACACACAGGCAGACAGCCACACACAGACAGTCACACACACACACACACACAGACATACACACACACACAAACACTGGCAGACAGTCACACACACACACAAGCAGACAGTCACACACACACACACATAGGCAAACAGTCACACACACACAGGCAGACAGCCACACACACACAGTCAGACACACACACACTCACTAACAGACACACACACTAACAGACACAGACACACACTAACAGACACACACTAACAGACACACACACATTCACCCACATTAACAGACACACACACTAACAGACACACACACACTCACCCACATTAACACATTTTTTAAAATTTATTTAAACAAAATCCCCCAATTTTGGGCACCTGTTCTAAAGAAAGATATCATGGCACTAGAAAAAGTGCAGAGACGAGCTACAAAATTTATAAAAGGAATGGAGCATTTTAGTTACGAAGAAAGGTTAAACAATTTAAATCTCCTTAGTTTGGAAAAACGGCACCTCAGAGAGGATATGATAACATTATACAAATATATTCGGGGCCAATACCATTATCTGGAAATCTATTCATAAACAGGGCTATACATAGGACACGAGGGCGCACATTTAGGCTGGAAGAAAGGAGATTTAATCTAAGGCAAAGAAAAGGTTTTTTTTTTACAGTAAGAGCAATAAGGATATGGAATTATCTGCCTGAAGAGATGGTTTTATCAGAGTCCATACAGATGTTTATACTGAAATTGGATAACTACTTGTAAAAAGATAACACACAGGGATATCATTTCTAGTGGGTTAATAGCTGCTTGATCCAAGGAGACATTTGACTACTATTTTGGGGTCAAGTAGGAATTTTTCCTAGTTTGTTGCAAAATTGGAAGCGCTGCAAACTAGGTTTTTTGCCTTCTTTTGGATCAACTGTAAAAACATATGTGAGGAAGGCTGAACTTGATGGACGCAAGTCTCTTTTCAGCTATGCAACTATGTAACTATGTCAACGTATTTGCCTAATTCTCATTCACACCCCAACATGGCCGTTCCAAACTGTGTTTGTAGGACGTGTGTGGCAGGTCACATGGTAGTCATGTACAGATTCAGCTCACGGGGCGCGGGGCCGGGCCGCCGAGCTGAGCGGCAGCCATCCGAGCTAGCTCCGGCAATGAGCAGCATAAATATAAAGAAATAATGCTTTAAAAGCCCACCTGGACCCGAGACAAATATGGGCATCGAGTGTGAGGTGGAACGGGAACACATCAGCTGGATCATGATCAAAATATCCGCCCGACTTGCAGGTTGAGCCCACGGGGCCTACGCACATGTGGCGACGAGAGATAGCACGGCAGAGGGAGAGAGGGGGACCTGGACCCGCTCCCCCCCTCAGGCCGGCGGGGGTGATTCCGGCCCACAAGTCACATCTCCGGAGCCTGGAGGCGAAGGGCCCACATAATGGGGAATCCTCCCCCATGAAGAGCCAAGATGGCCGCAGAATATGCTAGCTGCAGGAAGGTACGCGGGGTCGCCTAGGCCTCCGGGGTGGCGGATCTCACAGATAGACCCCTCCAGGCGGCAGAATGGATGGCGCGGAGCCGGCCCCTACCCCAGGATTTGGTGGTGGTCCAGGGAAGGATGCCCCCAACTTTGCGAGCCCTGTGTCGTTGGGGTGAGCTGGACCCCCGGCGTACCGGTGGCCGGGGAGGCGAGCGCCAGTGACGTGTATGTGACCGGAGAAGGGTGAGGCACCATGGGGCTGGAGCTCCGACGGGGTACTGCAGGAGTTGGGGAGGTGCAGGGGATGGGGAGCCGAGGACTTTTCAGGGGTGGGAGTCTGCCGGACTGCCCACATCCCTGAGTGCCCACAGCGCTGCAGTGCTCCCAGTTGCACGGCCAGAGCAGGCCTGGATGGAGAAATGGGGGGGACGGATACACCGGAGGTGCTGGGGAGACCCTGCAACGACCGACCGACAGGACACATAGGAGCACCCTTGGCATGAGCATACCAGAGGCCAAGGTGAGGAGCGGCCTGCACAGATGCACCGTATCTTACCAGGCACTGCTATGCCACCTCCAGCGGAGAGACTTACCTATTATTATTCGCTTCGCCTGAGCACTGTCCCAAGCAAGGAATAAATATCGCAACGAAGGACAGATAAGGATAAAGGGACAGTATCAAGATAATACGTTTGAGAAACCGTTCTTTATGCAATTTTAGGTTTTCCTTGCTTTGATTATTTCAACATGATGTAAACTAAAATGCTAACATATCTTTATATGAAGACGGACGTACACGTGTAGCTGCACGTCAATAGCGATTCCTATTTTGAAAGCCCCTATGGGCCCCCGCTAAAGGCCATTTATTCTTGTTGACTGGATAGCCAGACAGTGGTCAAACATGATGTAAGTTAAAATGCTAACATATCTCAATAGGAAGACGCACGCACACTTGTAGTTACGCGTCACCAGCTATTTATATTTTAAAAGCCCCCTAGGGCCCCCGCTTGAGGCTGATTATTATTATTTTTGTTGACTAGATAGCCAGGTGGAAGTACAACATGATGTGGGTAAAAATGCTAAATATCCCAATAGCCGTCCTGCCATTCTATAGTCCGCATTTCTTTATTTTTCTTTACTTTATTGTTTCCACGCATGCATTTAATCTTTACACAGAAACATTGGAACACAGCACCAGAACACTGCAAACACAGGTTTGTTCCAAGCCAAGACATATCAACTCTCGCAAAGTTTATGTATGTTTAATGATAAATCTAACTATGCAAAGCCTACGTATACTCAAACCTGGTCATCGCATGATAACTACACGCCTCTGCGCAGGCAAACGTATGCTACTTTGCTCAATTCGCAATATGCAAGCTCTCATGTCATTTGCAATTCTGATAAGCGTGCCTCTGCGTAGGCAACTGTTTGCTTTACCAGTAATATGTTTGACAACCGCATATATACTAAGACGACAATAAAAATATTTAAAACAGATTCAGCTCACAATGCCGTGATAGAAAATAGCATTTAAGAAATGCAGCCCTGTGACCTCATTAACCTCATTTCAAACTAATTTGTCTTCTCTGTCAGAGATAGCTTATAAAAAAAAAAAGAATATAAAATAAATCCCTAAAAAACAGTGTTACTCTGGGTTTATGTGTTAAATCCTCCTAATAAAATGTGTAGATCTTATTCTATTCTGAGACACTGTATAGCTTCACGGAACACAGACTTGTTTTCCTAATGTTTCTATAGATTGTTCAGCTAAATCAGTACATTCTCATTTCTCTAGAGCCAGTTCCAGGGGACAATTTGCACCTTAGAGCAAGACAATGTCTGTTAAAAAGATACTAACTGCCATCCGACGCCTGCCTCTCATTAACATGCAAAGCTCTGATTTACCGTCATTGATCTCTCCGTCCTCAACATGAAGCAGACAAAATTTTCAAAATTGATTTTCAAGGATGAGTTGCCATATCCTAGCGCCATTAGGTTGCAGAATTGATGACTTAATGTTATTCCTTGGGGCGAGGTGAAAAAAAATAAAAAATGTGGTCAATAGCACAAGGATTTAGACGATATCTCAATTTGCTGCAGAAACTCATATCTTCCAACATAGATCTTATCTCTACAAGGCCCAGAGCTGATTGATTGTGTGCAGGTTCTGCAGTTAGAGAATCAATAGTTCAATAGATACAGTGTGTGTTCCTGAGTCAGATAAAGTATGTAGCTCTTACGCATTGACCAGACCTCCAATAAAGTAGTGTGTGTTTGTGTGTGTGTGTGTAAATATACATATACATTTATTTATGTTGCTGATAATATAGAACACAATGGAAGCTAGCTGTTCTATACAATTGTATCGCTTGTTTGGAATTTTATTTAGTTGAGGGTTAAATATAATGTTTATGACTTATTACTATTATTACGGATGTTATTAGCAATATAATGTTTTTACCTTTGGAGACGTACCTTTGTCTCTCTTAGGGAATCAATCAGATTATAAACCTGAATATATTTTTTCGTAAAGGATAGCGTTCTTTTAGCTCCCACACATATTGAATCCTGGAAATTTATCTTTGAGACACAGCAAATAGTTTGTCATGAACACATTTGAGAATAGAAGAAATATTTCTTACGATTCGCTGTTGTAGTAACGTAAATGTGTTGCTTTTAAATGTGTTGGTTTTATAAATATAAAATATCACAACATATATATAAAACTTGGAATGCATAGCTAGAACAAAAATGGGGAACAAAATGGCAATTTTGTGTAAAGATTGCTGCTTAGGGACACCTAAACAAATTCATAAATGTTAAACAAATGTGATTTATTCACTGATCCTTTGCAGAAAGAGTGGGGTATAAACAGTTTTAGAAGTAACACTGCAGTATTAATCTAAGAAATAACACAGTACTATATAACTTGCAATCTTTTAGTCAGGGTCTAAAATATTATCGAAGCAGAAACACGATTTTTGTCACATACAATAGGTATGTTAATACAAGAATAAGCCATTGAGAAGATATTGTATTAAATCTATAATATGTGGATTAATATGACTGTGTTATTATGTAGTTAATAACGGACATGCTGATAAAACAGCAACATTTAAAGGGGACTCCAGTTACCATAACTTTAGTGCTTGGAAGTGGTCTTGGTGCCTGGATTCTGTACATGCAGCGTTTCGCTGTGAAATATTGCACATACCTCTGTATCCCCTTTACAACATGATTACGTATAAACACACCTAATTCCAAAGCAGCATTTTCCCCAAAACTCAAATTATTATTATTTTTATTTTTTTTTTAACAAAAACTAGGGGCTGGGGGGAATGCCCCACCTGCCACTATGGACCAGCCTGCACTGGTTAGAAAAACACATTTTTTAACCCATGTGAATAAACCTGTTAATACAATATTAATTTGTTTTTCACAATTCAGACTTCCCTTTTTTTGCCGTGCCGTGTCCAGTCAAATGCTTCTCACAGTGATGCATTATGGATTCAGGAAGCATAATATAACATATTATGAACACGTACTCAGATAGCAATTTAGTGAATATGCCCCAAACACACAAATCTTTTTAAAAATTTCTGAAAAAAATAAAATGCTTACAAATAATGTTGTGCTATAAGGAGTTCCAAGGATGCAGGCTTTTCATCTGTCTTCATGTGAGATCACTGTGTTACAATTACAATTACATATGTAGCAGTGCTATACAATAGGTAAAAAAACAAGACAAACGTTTAATTCTAACAAAGAAGGTTTGACATACGGGAACAGTCAATGAAGAGGCCTCTGCCCAAATAAGCTTACAATCTACAGCCTATGTTATCCAATACAGGAGGCTTCAGGAACCTTCAACCCCACAAGGCTTGACCACTCTACTGACATGAATGGGATGAGCTGCATCCCAGCTCTGAGAAAGTCCACAAGTTATTATTTGTATTAGTAGTATGATCATCATTTATAGAGCGCCAATATATTCTGCAGTGCTTTATAATATTATAAATGGGGAAATCATACGGTAGATGAGACACATGTTACAAAATGTAACAATAGATAGATGAGGACCCTGCTCAAACGAGCTTACAATCTAGAGGAGGTGGGGTATAAAAACACAATAGGAAAGGCAGGATAGCAACCAAGCAACAAGGTGGAAAAGTAGCAGAATCAAAAGGTGAGAGTGGAGTGTGGCCCTTTCAGAGAGCCAATGATAGGTTTGTGAAATATAGGTTACTACGGGAGGCCACAGGCTAATCTGAAAAGGTGGGATTTGAGGGACTTGGTACATGACTGAAGAGTCTTATGGGGGTAGGCGGATGTTTCAGAGGAGAGAAGCAGATCGCAAGACGTCTTGCAAGCGCGATTTAGCAGTAAGGGTAATAGCCGCGGACAGGAGAAGGTCACTGGAAGAGCAGAGAGACAGAGAAGGGGCATAACTATGAAATAGTAAAGAAATGTAACAGGAGGTCGAGTTTAGAGATTTATAGGTAAGGGTTAGTATTTTGAATAAAATCCTATAGGGTAAAGGAAGCCAAAGAAGGGATTGACAGAGGGGCGAGGGGTGAGAGTAGTAGCAGGATAGAAAGATCAGCCTGGCGGCAGCATTTATTACAAGTTGTAGTGACTCAGTACGGCTCCTGGGGAGACCAATTAGGAGATAATTACTGTAGTCAATATGAGAAATTACAAGGGAATGAACAAGCTTTTAGGTAGAATCCTGCATATGAAACGGGCAAACGTGGGCAATGTTTTTTAGGTGGGATCAGCCGGATTTAGCAAAGACTGGCTGTGAGGGGAAAAGGTGAGGCCAGAGTAAAAAATAAAACCAAGACAATGAACTTGCAAGGACGGGCTGATGCAGGTACCATCAACTTGCAACTTGCAGGGAGAGCGAAAGAGGAGGATTAGTATTATGAAGAGGAAACATAAGAAGCTCAACTTTAGAAAGCAAGAAGACATCCACTCAGAGAGGCAACTGGTGATGCATTCTAGAAAAGCAGGGGATAATTTAGGGGAGGAGAGGTATATCTTGGTGCCATTGGAATACATGTGGTAGTGGAATCTAAAGGAATGAATAAGTTTGCCAAGAGAGGCAATATAAAGAGAAAACAAAAGGGGACCAATAACAGAGCCTTGAGGGACTACAACAATGACAAGATGAGGGGAGAAGGTGTCATTAGAAAAGGAGACACTGGATGAACGTTAGGAGAGATAGGAAAAGAACCCCATGGTGCAAGACGTCCTCCAGCAGCATTCAACTGAACAAGAGCATCTCTCTAGGTAGCGGGTTGGCTTATTGTGCCACAGTTGAAGGCACGTCCTCCTTGAGATGTGTGTTTGGAGTTGGACTGCAGCACCCAGGGCAGAGGTGACGGTAGTGTTGAAGAAGGATATAGCCAGAGAGGGACAGGATAAGGTAGGAATCGATGAGAGTTGGGAATGGAAATCAACTGACTGTTGCTGGAGGTCAAGAGAACTCTCCTGAGATTTCTCCTGAGTTGAGGAAGATTAGGTTGAGGGTGTTGGATGAGTGTGGCATTCAAGAACAAAATATAAGAGGTGGTGATCTGAGAGAGGAAATGTAATGTTACAGAGATTAGAGATGGTATATGCATCTTAAAATATAAGATTGAGGATGTTTCCTGTTGCATGCATGGGAGAATTAGCCCACTGGGACAGTCCGAGGAAGGAATTCATTGAAAGTAGTTTTGAGGCTACTTTGGTAAAGGATGAGTTATTAGGAAGGTTGAAGTCAAATAAACACTCTGATAAAACTGAGCAGAATGTAAGATAGGTTGTAAATAGATCATTCTATTTAAACATATTGTGGCTCTTTGGATTATGTGTATAGATTTAGGTTTGACTATATAGGTATGAGGCGATGGGTGGTCTTCTACACTTAATATCTCCCCACTCTGACTAAAGTATTTCTGGCATAGGGACATATTTATTTAGGCAGCTCCAATCATCTTACTGTGAAACTGTTGTCGTGAACCATTGCTTGTCTCTTTCAAACACCAGATGTGTTAATATATTGAATAAAATTTATATTTGGTGAAACTGTCTCTCTTCTGAAAATGAATTATTGCACACAAGAGGGCTGTGAAAATAAAAGCAACTCTGATGCTTTAAAATAATTTGAGAGGGGGGGCGGGGCCTGACCGCCATGCCGAGAGGTCGCACACAAAGCGAGCTCCTGCAGAAAAACCTCCATACAGCCCGAAAAAAGCAAAAATCACTCATCTGCAGTCTGGTGGAAGCGGTCCTGCGGGCGAGGAGATGCTGTTACTGAGGCCCATTGACCACAAGCGATCGAACTTCGGAAGGGGCACATCGGCACGGCCATTGAGGCCTACCCAGGCGGTGAGTGAGGTGGACGGCCGCTGCCTCGCTATCCTGCCCAGCGGTACTCCCTTGAAACTCTGAAGCCACGCGGTAGGGGCCCCGTTCCCCCCCCCCTTTGGACCGGCGGGGGTCATCCCGGTCCACACTGCGGAGGATCTGAGATGTGTGGTGGATGGGTGGCGGGGTGCCCCAGGGGCCTACCACCTAAGATGGCGGCGGCGCTGAGCCCGGCTACAACAGCTCCTGCACTAAGAGGCTCCAGGGTAGAAAAGTCAGGACACTCACCGAAACGTGCACCCCAAACCAAGTCCAGCTGTGAGTTGACCACCTACCCCTGCAGGGAAAAATTTTGGCACGACGAGAGCCACCTACCTACTCAGACACCAAGCCAGCCAAACAGCGCAACACCTTACATTATGAAAGGGAAAGCTCGGCAGCCATTCAGAGGAACCCCTGGATTAGCGGCAGAGACCAGTGGGCACACACCACACCAACACCTCATTACCTGCTGTGTCACCTCATCATGGACTTTAAGTCTCCAGGGCACCCCTTCAGACACACTATGTCTCCACTGGGAAACCAGCGGCAAGCAGCCGGCGAGATTCTAACGGCCCCCACAACCATTCTGTCACAGGCTGTGAAGCAGGCAAACGGCGACCACTGCGGGGGCACCGGAGGAACATATGAGGATATACTTGGAGGGGCTAGCCTGGTTTCCCGCAGCCCAAGAGCGCCTACGGGACTATCGTGCTAATGCACCACTGCAGTCAGGATGAACTGGACGACATGCCACATACCCTGCCTACTGACTTTGCAAGATATATATAATGCCTGTTTTGTCAATACAATAGGCTGGTCGCCCTGTACCCTCTTACTCTGCAATTTATGCCCTCTTACTCTGCACATAATGCCCTCTTACAGGCTCCACCGTCCAGAGACCTCCCACTGTTATTCACATAGAATAATCTTGCTTACTGTAGGCTTGTCTTAGTTATCACTCTTTACCTAACATGTGATTACATAGCCTACACACCCACTAGTCATTTTCAGCGTTGAGGCACAATCCTTATATTTGACACTGCGTTTTTGTCATAAGCCTCTGTACCTATCAAGCACCAAAAGCTCAGTTACTCTAACGTACATCATCCACAAGTAACCCATATATATTGCTGTAAGCTTCTGCATATCCAACTAAGCTATTCAAATGTCTAACCAAGCATGTTCACTCTGACTTCACAAGTTTGTCTTTTCATGTCTTCTTAAAAAAAAAAAAAATGTGCCGTTTAAACCGCCACATACTTGTAACACTATGAAAATGCCTGCAGTTGCTATCGTGGCTCTGCATGATTATTGTTATTTGACGCACAAATAAAATAAAGAATTAAAAAAAAAAAAAAAAAAAAATTTGAGAGGAAGCAAGGCACATCCTGAGAGCATCACAAATCATCGTCTATTTCGTGAACAGAACGAATACATCAAGCTGAGCCGCGGCTTCGCAGGGGTCAAAACTGAATGTTACTGGGGCTTCTTTCCCTGCTAGAAGAAGATAAAATTAAATTAAAAATAATATGAAAATTCGGATGCCTTGCCTTGTCATTTCTGGTGATAATTATACAGCTGGAAGATAAACAATTACTCAAAATAATCCGACATCAGCTAGTCCCCAGCAGCAAAACTTGACTAGTCACCAGCACCTGCTTCTATTAAGAGAATACTAGTGTTTAAAGGACTATTTTTATTCTTTTATATTAAAATTCTACTTTTCTTACCTCCCGGGATAGCAGTGTGCAGCAGACACATGGCTATCATCTATCCAGTAGTTGGCTAAGTGTGGAGTATTTGATTATGTGTGAGTCATTGAGGGTTGAAAGGGGGGGTCCACCACAAACAATAAGAAACTAAGCCCAGTGGGGTTGGAGAAGAGAGCCCCGTATATCATTAATGTTAAGGTATTTGTAACTGACAAAGAATAATAATCAGTAAATTCTTATTTTTAGAACATTATTTAATTACCTAAAGCTTAGGAATTATCTAATACAGGTGGATCACAAATTCAGTGCCATCAGGTGAAAGTATTTATGGCCAGAGTCAGATTTATGTCTCAAGTAAGTGGTAAGTGGAGCCTTCTTAGACGCCCCTCACTACCCAAAACATTAAATTCTCTGTTACTTGCTCCTTAAAATATGCACACAAGAGAGGTAGGACCTGCACCTCTCACTTCTTCTCTCTATAAATAAAATATACATTTACCATGTACCATAGCAAAATGAAAACATGAAAACATTTATGAAAATATGAGAAAAATATGAAAAACATGTATATTTGTTAGGGATGTGCATGGGGAAAAGTTTGGGTTCGGTTCGGCATTCCGAAATTCGGGACTTCGGCAATTCTGAACTTCGGGACTTCAGCACTTCGGTTCGGAACTTCGGCAACATGGAACTTCGGCACTTCGGAATTTTAGAACTTCGGAATTTCTGGACTTTGGCCCTTTGGGACTTCTCTTGCAGCCGCGTAGTAGATAACTCCCTAATTCCCACGGTATTAGGGAGTTATCTACCAAAATGCTGAAAGACCTAAATTGGTCTTTCAGCCAAATTTACTTATACTCGCTATATACGCGCTATACCGTGAGTAGGGGCATGTCTATTAAACAGTGAGCAGCCTGTGGCGTGTAGGGGCATAATTTACTGATACTAAGTAATTTTTACTTAGTATTAGTAAATTTGTCTGAAAGACCAATTTAGATCTTTCAGCCTTTTAGTAGATAGCTCCCTAATACCGTGGGAATTAGGGAGTTATCTACTTATTCATTCCTGTCATTCCATTGACTGGCTAAGTAACTTACATTTTATATGAATGTGTGTTACTTAATTTTTGTAAGTGTTGCAAATGCTTACAGCTGAATCATGGCTATGTTTGTTTACTTTTTATTTAAACTTGTATACAGTGTAACATTCTTCATTCTTCCACTGGGTAGGTATATTAGTACTTCGGCAATACTGTGCTTCGGAACTTCGACACTTCGAAACATCGGTAACTTCGGAACTTCGGAACTCTGACACTTCGGGAATTCGGCAATTTCTGAACTTCGGCAATTCGGGACTTCGGCACTTCAGGAAATGCAGCTATTTGGACATTCGGAAGTATCCGAATGTTCGAATTTCCCGAAATTCATCCGAATTAACATTCGGAACGAAACGAATTGCACGTCTTATATTTGTAGTTGCTGTAGATGTCCCTTGTAGACAGGTGTGTGCAGGTAGCTGCCTACTCTGCTGATTGGCATTTTAATAAATGTTATCAACAAAAATATTTTTTTATCAAATGCAATAAATGGTTAAATAATTAGTTCACTTATCAGTAATACCATTTCACTTGATTTGGTGGCGTTTGCTTCAATTTCTCACTTTGCAATATAGAGCACGGACACATCCTGTTGCCAATGTAGTTAATCAACTAGCGACAAGGTGTGAGGTCACATCTTAATTATAAAAATAGCTCTAGCAGCTAAGCTTCCATAATTCACTTTACATGATTGACAAAATAACGTGACCTGCGAGTTACGCTAACTTTATATATAAGCATTGCTAACGCTTGTTAATACTGCATCCTGCAAGTGCAACTGTTTTAAAATACTGCAGAGACCAGCGAGTCTCCTTGAGTCTCATTGGATTACTCTCCTTCTCTTTGTCTTCCAAAAAATTAAATTAAAAAGAAAATCTGATTTACAAAAAATAAATAATGGGAAGTTGTCCTTTATGCTTTACATGGTAATATACAGTAGTAATTTGATTGACAGAAACTTACTGGGAATAAGCAAAATATTAACTACACTAATGTCACTCGAAAAGACTGTTCCCACACAAAATTGATACTTACTTTTTGAGGTGCTAAAATGTTCCAGTTGTTTTTTTTTTTTGTTAAATACTCTTTGTCTAGTAGCATGAGGGTGCTCTGTGTGTACCACTTGGGTTATTGTATTGACATCCTAATTGTGTTTCTGTATGTTTACATTTTCTAGCCCTGTGTATACATGAGCTAGATGCACAATGATTACTGTCTAGTAGCAAATGAAGAGGATGCCTCGGCACACTACAGGATATTTCTACAGGATTCAATAGCAGTCTGTAGTGCTCTATTTGACAGTCAACTGTAGTTGTAATGATAGCTACAAACAGACATTATATCATTATTCCAATGGCATTTTAGCAATATATATATAGTTTATCACCAGATCTATATATACTATATATATTTTGTTTCATACGTCTGTATATTTATATCTTCATATACTTTTCATTCTTTTCAGAACATGGTCTATATTCTAGGTGATAAGGAGTAGTATATATATATATATATATATATATATATATATATATATATATATATATATATATATATATATATATCTGTATATATATATATATATATAGATATATCTATATAGATATATCTATCTATCTATCTATATATATATATACATATATAACTTCCCTTATCAAGTGCCATCTTAACAGAATTATAGGCCCACGGGCAAAGCAGTGCACTGGGGCTCTGCCTACACAACCGCTCACAGAAATAAAAATGTAGTTATCGATAAAACTAAGCTTATATTTATTAGTACCTACAACACATGCAATACAGTACATCTGATGTAGAATTATTAAAAAATCTTTATTGAACTTGTATTGAATTATTGCACTAACTCCATTTTAACCTGATACTGTGACAAATCCTCCATTTTGTCCTCATAACCTGACTTCTCCATATGAAAACTACATTACATGACAGAATTTCTCAGCACATCTAACACAATAGACAAAGACTGTATTCTCCATAAGGATATGACTAACCCAGGAACTGTTGAATTTCCCCTAACTCGCAACATAGTATAATTTAGAGGCCATGAGAACACAGTAGTAATGAAATGTTCTATTCATAAGAGACCTTGCATCTAACCACGAGACCTGACATCACCCACCGTGTAAAATGACGCTCAAGACCCCCTTGTCCCCTCCCGTGTCCAAAACAATACCACCTCTTGGTGGGTGGACACGAAGCTAACCACTTAGTTTTTGAGCCAATTAATTATATTGATAGGTGGATACTAATCCAGACACTTAACAATTAATCCAATTAATGATGTTTATTCACTGATATCTTGATAATCAATGATGACGAAAATGCCTCTTAAAAGGGCCTGCGCGCCCGCTTTTCTTCACTTGCCAATAAATTTCCTCAAAGTTATTTTAACCTGAACTCCGTGTGTCAGACTGAATTACTTCAGCGTATATACGCAATTCAATTCTCTTTAATTTGGACAGGAACAGATAGACATTTAAACATTTTGGTTTACTGAAAAAGTACCATAACAACTTTGGCGCCCGAACAGGGACCCCGGGCTATGTCTGGCCGGTGAGCCGTCCTAAGGAAGACGCAGTTGGACGGAGGAAACCGGGGGGAAGGAAAGGAGATTGATCACCTCCAGGTACACGGTAGAGACTTCTGCAGAGCCACCGGTATGTTCCGGCCCCTTTGATTGACCCGTCCACGTGTCTGTGACTGCTTCCCGGGAGGACATCAAAGACAGGTAATATCTTGCCCGGGGTCTCATTACCCATTTGTTACCTGCATTTAGTCTATCTGTTGCCTGGGTGTGTCTGTATTGGCATGGTCTAGTTTGGTTGCCCGGGCTGAATGTTTATTTGTTTCCCCTTTTTGGGATAAAAGGGGGGTGGACCCGTGGTAGTTTGCCTGGGGGTCCTGTGTTTGTCTGTTTCCCCTTTTGGGATAAAGGGGGGTGGACCCGGGGGATTTGCCTGGAGTCCTGTTGCCTGTTTTACTCCTTTTAGGAGCCACGTGGCTGTGGCTGTAGGGAAAAAGGGGGGTTGACCTGTGGAAGTTTTCCTGGGGGTCTTCTTTGCCTGTTTACCTCTTTTAGGAGCCTCGTGGCTGTGGCTGTAAGGAAAAAGAGGAGTGTTGGAACTGTGGAATTTGTGTAGACTCATAATTTCCTGTGATCCTTCTTGTGTCCCTTTGATAGCCTAGCTAGCCTCATTGTGCACGTAACTCTGCTTGCAGAGAGGTGGTAACCCACAGCTTCGAGCGCTGAGGCTGGTGGAATTCCAAATTTTTTTTTATTTGTGGTAGGGGACTCAGTCTTGTGGCAGGGGACTCAGTTTCCTGGGGGGATTCAAGTAGGCATTGCTTGTTTTCCGCATCACGTGGTAGTGAGACTTATAAAGTGGGTTTTATAGGGGCACTACGGGAGTGAGGATTGCGCGGCCACTATTAGTGGACTGCTGTAACGAGGGAGGCTAGACAGGATTCGGGTCGGAGATGATTGCTGTTTCCTGTGGCCGCTGGTAGTGAGACTTATGAAAGTCGTTCTCCGAGCGGGGACACTACGAGATTGAGGGAGGTGACTTTGGAGTAAGCACATGAGTAAAAGAAAGGGATTACTGTTGATTTCATTTGAATTGTGATGCATGCACTGTATTTCAACTGTATTGTTGTTTTGTTTGTCTAATAGGAGTCATTCAAACTCCTGTGTCTGTCTCTAAGGATTTTTCCTTACCTTTTACCTTTTCTACACTTCCTGTACTATTATACTATCCACTCCCATTCCTCTTGATAGAGAAGTGATTGGTCACACACTTCTCAACTCGCTCCAATCCGTGTCTACCACCCCGGGAAGGCGGATTCAGTGACTAGTCTACGTTTTGGGAAGACGCACTTGAGTAGGACCCACCTTCCTCAAAGTGGCAGTCGAGCATTGTAGACGTTCCTGTTCAATTTTCCTTATCTTTCCCTATATCTAGGACGCTGGTGTAGGGGAAAGGGGAATATGGGGCAGGAGTTGGTTAAGCCCAGTAAGGGCTGGCTAGCATGTGATTTAGTTGAAGACAGAGAGGGTGAGGAGATGGTTAAAGGTGTTGCAAAGATTGCAAAAGTATGTAAAATTGCTGTGCCTACATGTGGTAGATTGCAACCAGAAAGTTGGCGTAGATTATTGATGGAGAAGAAAGGCAAGCTTGCAAATAATGATTTGTTAAAGACAGCTGAAGCATGGTACAGAGTAGCGAAGGCTATTCAGCAAGAAGGTTGGGTTGAGGAAGAAATAATTCACAAGGGTGTGAAATTGTTTGTGTATCATAATAACTGTGTTGCTGGGGCTTTTCCTCAGCCAGCGCCCCAAAATGGCGCCCAGGGGATGTCTATCCCCAAGGTTCAGTCAGCAATGGGTGATTGCCAGCTGACTAAGTATCCCGCTCCCAATCCTCCCAGCACCCATCCCGTCACCTCCCCCGTTTGCCCGGTCCTGAATTCTGATGGATCTTTCTTTTCCCCTTCTCCTTCCCTAACACTCCCATCATCCTCATCCATTCCTAAGCCACCTTCTGTGTCTAATGCTAACATCTCATCTGCCATTCCTTCTCCACACTTTCTCTCCGTTGATAATCCTACCCTCCCATCTGCATCTGCCCAGTTAGCTAACCCCTCCTCCCCTGCCACTGTCAATCTTGCTGATCCCACTCCGGCCCCTCCTTCTTCACCCGCCTCTACTGATTCTTCTCCATCCTCTCCCTTGCCCGTCCCTACCACGGCCCAGGTTCCCACCCCCTTTGCTAATCCCTACCCAGCTCTCCTGCCCACTCCAGGTTCCGCCCCAGCCCCCGCCCAGATGGCTTGGCCATACCCCTTCCCATACCCCATGTCCATGCCCTATCCAAATTGGCCATACCCCTTTCCCCAAGCCACTCCCCAGGTTCCGGTCATGCCCAGTCCGGTACAGTCTGCCCCGGATGTGCCCACATCCAATATGGCCGTCACTTCTTCCCTTAACCCCAATGCAACTTCCTTCCCCGCCTCCAATATGGCGGCCCCCAGTCATTCAGCACCCCTGATGCCGGTGCTTCCCGGTGATTACCGATCCCAAGATTATGACCCAATGGCAACTCCCGCCTCCGGGACTCCCTCTCATCCCCCGGCTCTGTCACCTCAGGTAATCCCCTCACGCAGGAGGGCCCAGATCATAGAGTTAGATGAGGACGAGGATGACAGGGATGACAGGCTGTCTCAGGATTCATTGGAGGCTGCAAGAGTCTCGGCCCACCGCTCTATTGAAGATCCCTTTGGCCATAAGGGTCGGGGAGAACGGGCCCCTCCTAAATATGTTGCCTTTAACCCCACACAAGCTAGTGCTTTAATGAAATCTCTCCCCGACCCAGAAAAGCAGCCTATGCCTTTTTACCGAGGGATAGTTCAGATTCAAAAGACTTATTCCGCCGCCTGGCGTGACCTACTGAGTATTTGTGCTATTAAAGCAGGGGATGCATATTGGCCTAGCATGGCCCGCCACCTCAGTACAGATCTGCTTACAAGTGATGTTGATTACCCCTCCGGAGTAACTTTTTGCAATCAATTGAAAGATTGGGCTAAGGACAAACTTGCAGATCAGGCTGCTGGTCTTACTGATGTTGTGCAAGACAAAGGAGAATCGGTGGAAAGGTTTCATGCAAGACTGTATCAGATGTTTACAGATTTGGGATTTGATCTTACTGACAAAATTCATTCACAAATGCTGTCAGGTGCGTTTGTCCAAGGTGTTAAAGACTCCATACGCAAGGGAATCATTGCTGCACGCCCTGAATATAAGGTTGTTCCTCTGGATACTTTACACCTAGTTGCTAGAGGTCTGGAATCTGCTCAGACCCCCAGGAGACCCCCCGCCTCAGCTCCCCTCATGGTGTCCCGCTCTGCTCCTGTCCCAAAAGGCACCAAACCTGAGGATGGACATTGCTTTAATTGCGGGGCTAAGGGACACTTCAGAAGTGACTGCCCAGAACCTAAAAGGGAACCAGGGGAGCCCAGAAAGTTTTCCAAGCCTGCCCCGGCCCGAGAAAACGGTTCCAATTGTTGAGGAACCAGATGATTAGGAAATTGGCAAACCTGTGTCATTAACCCCTGTCATGGCAGTGTCTACAGGGGATAAAGGAGGGGGGCCACTTGCCACAGTGACTTTACCCATTGAAGGCCAACCTACCACATTTCTTGTTGACACAGGTGCAGCCCGAAGTGTTCTAAGAGAACAAGACCTGCCAGATCCATCCTTCTTGTCAAGTATTGATGTCTCCTGTGTTGGAGTGGATGGCCAACCAAGACACAGTCCTCTAACAACCCCTCTGCGAGTTGGCACAAGCCTACTTGCTCGTTTTGTAGTATCCTCCACATGCCCAATTAACCTGTTAGGCGCTGATGTCCTCTCACGCCTGCAGGCATCTATAACCTTCACTCCAGATGGACAGGTAGAAATGTCTACACCTCTATCTGTTCCAGACACCTCAGCCTTGTGCTCCCTACCCCTGATGTTGCAGTTAGAGGATTCCCGTAGGGAAGCAGCAGAACCAAGGTCCAATTTCCCAGATATGTTGAAAACAGAGGTGCCTGCTAAGTTATGGTCCTCAGGTCCAGAGGACATAGGTCACCTAAATGTTCCACCTGTGGTGGTAAAGCTGATCCCAGGAGCTAAATTACCAAGAAAACCACAATATCCTCTCAAACCAGCACAGGCTGCAGCCATTTCTATCCAAATCAAAGCACTCTTGGAGAAGGGTGCTCTAGTGAAATGTAAATCAGAATGTAATACTCCATTGTTCCCTGTGAAGAAGAAAACTCCAAAAGGTGAGCCAGAGAAGTACAGGATGGTTCAGGATCTCCGTGCTGTCAATGAAGCAACTGTTCTGGACACCCCTCTTGTGCCAAACCCTCACACTCTGCTCTCAGGAGTCCCTCCATCTGCAAAGTACTTCACAGTCATTGACCTGGCTAATGCCTTTTTCAGTGTTCCACTGGATCCATCCTGTCAATACTTGTTTGCTTTCACCCATGAAATGCAACAGTATACATGGACTGTCATGCCCCAGGGAGCACAAAATTCTCCAAGTCAATTTGCAAAGGCCATGTGTACCATCCTTGACCCATGGCAAGCTGAACACCCAGAAGTTGTTTTACTCCAGTATGTGGATGATTTACTGCTCTGTGGAGATGATATACCCACTACTGAAAAGTGTTCAATTAGTCTACTTTGTTATTTGGCAGAACAAGGATGCAAGGCTTCACTTCTCAAGCTGCAATTCTGCCAACCTTCAGTAATTTTCCTTGGACATTGCCTATCTCAAGGTACCAGACATCTCACTCGGGACCGAGTCAGAGCAGTTCTAGACATTCCTCCCCCAAGGACTTCAAAATCTCTCGTCATGCCTTCTTAGGCCTCATTTCCTATTGCAGAGCATGGATCCCAGAAGCCTCTCTGCTTATGCAACCTCTCTATGATACACTCAAGTCAGACCCATTCGGCCTGACCAATGAAGCTCTGGACAATTTCAAATCTCTTAAACGTGCCATTGCTTCTGCTCCTGCCTTGGGCCTACCAGACTATACCAAACCTTTCAAATTATTTGTCTCTGAAAGACAAGGCCATGCTACAGGAGTTCTTACCCAAACTAATGACTTAAGAGGCCGCCAGAGGCCTATTGGATACTTCTCGTGCCAGCTGGACCATGTGGCCAGAGGAGCCCCTTCCTGCCTTAGGGCTGTTTTTGCTGCAAGAGAACTCATTGAAAGAACTTCTGATATGGTCCTTGGCCACCCTCTGGTTGTTTTGGCCCCTCATGACATCTCTGCCATTATCAACCAAGTACAGCTCAAGCACGTGTCTCCTGCTAGACACTTGCGTCTACAATGTCATCTTCTTCTGCCTGACAACATTTCTATACAAAGATGTCAAGTTCTTAACCCATCCACTCTTCTTCCACTCCCTGAGGGGGGTATCTACTATGGGTTTGTCACGGATGAAACCTACATATACCTTCTCTGTGGATGTATCAAGAAAATAATGCATCCACATTTAACATTTTACGAAGGCAAAACACCTCTCTGTGAAGGCCCGGATTATGCCTTCTGTACCATGTGGTACAAGCCAAACATTACCCCTGAACCTTGCTATGAAGATGAGCTTTACCACTGGATTGAAGTGAAGCTCACTGCTCAGGATTTCTATTGTGACTCTGAAGGCAATAGCATGGTCCTGATCCAACTGCCCTCAGAACTTAATTACCTGTACCGCCATTGGGATACTGCTATTCCACATATCCCTGTCACCAAGTTGAAAACAAGATCATGGAATGATCTTGGGCCTATGGCAAAATTATGGGCCACCATGGATGAATCACAGCTACAGGAAAATGGCATTGCCAAATACACAACAACTGATCTTCTTGAAGCATGGCCACGCCATTTCCTGGAAAAAGAATTTGAAGACCTGGTCATAGTGAATGACTATGACCCAGAAACTCCTCATGACTGTTTTGAACAGATGAAAATGGAAACAGTGCACTTACCAACTGTGCATGAGAATCCATTACCAAATCCGGATTTCACCCTGTTTGTGGACGGCTCAAGGTATGCTGATGAAGAAGGAAAATACCACACAGGATATGCCGTAACCACAACAGAGGAAGTTCTCAAGTCATCATCTTTACCGCCAGCAATGTCTGCGCAAGAAGCTGAATTAAAAGCCCTGACTTCAGCATGCAAAATTGCAGAAGGAAAGCGTGCCAACATCTATACAGATTCGAGATATGCTCTGGGTGTGGCACATGACTTCGGCTTCATTTGGAAGACAAGGGGATTTCTTACCACTGCCGGTACACCAGTCAAACACAGCTCTGCAATCAAGGAACTAATGGATGCCCTCCTACTCCCTGAGGAAGTGGCCGTTTTGAAAGTTAAGGCACATGGGAAGTTGGATACAGATGAAGCAAAGGGCAACCATTTGGCTGATCAGGCTGCTAAGCAAGCAGCCAGAGATTTGCAGGAAGTGGATGAAGAAGTGTCCGGACAAGAAGAAGAAGTTCCTATCTTTACCTTGCAAACTCTTCCTACTGATCTGAGAATTTTGCGAGAACAGCAAGCTGCAATTACCCCTGAAGAAATCCAGAAATGGAAGAAGAAAGGAGCTGTCCTAAAGGACGGAATTTACTACAACAATTCTAAATTTTGCCTTCCAAGAAATTTATATCCAGCAGTTGTCCAATGGGCACACGGACCTGCACATCTGTCAAAAGACCTAATGGCCGCCCTCATTCAAAAGTATTATGAAGCACCTGGAATCACAACCCTGATCAACAGCTTCTGCAAGGCCTGTGTCATTTGTGCAAAATGCAATCCAGGAAGACCAATCAGGGTGCCTGCAAAGCACCTAGCAAAACCCATGTACCCATTCCAGAGAATTCAAATTGATCACATCCAAATGCCCAAGAGTGGGCCTCATGAATATGCACTAGTAATAGTGGACATGTTCTCAGGCTGGCCAGAAGCCTACCCTGTGACCAATATCACTGCAAAAACAACCGCAAAACGCCTACTTACAGACATTGTATGTAGATTTGGACTTCCAGAAGTCATTGAAAGTGATCAGGGCCCAGCCTTTACAGCAACAGTGACTAAAGAAATCTGGACTGCCCTGGGGGTGACTCTAGCCTTTCACACCCCTTACCACCCACAAAGTAGTGGTAAAGTAGAGCGCATGAATGGCACTCTAAAAGCCAGAATGTTAAAAATGTCACAAGAAACAAAGATGCCCTGGCCAGAAAGCCTGCCAATAGCTTTATTCAGCGTTAGGCACACACCTAGAGGGAAGCATTCGTTATCCCCATATGAAATTCTATTTGGGACAGCACCCAGACTAGGTTGTTATTATCCGCAGCAGTTACAGCTTCAATCAGATGTTTTAGTAGACTATGTAACTGAACTTGCAAGTGCCTTGAACAAAATACATGCCCAAGTTTTCTCTTCAATTCCAGATCCTGATTTGGACACAGGTACCCACAACCTGCTTCCCGGAGATTGGGTTATGGTCAAGAAGTTTGTGCGGAAAAGTACCCTGGAACCAAGATTTGACGGGCCATTCCAAGTTCTCCTGATCACCGCAACCTCCGTCAAAGTGGCCGGCAGGCCACATTGGATCCACGCCTCCCACTGCAAGAAGTCTCCTGCCCCAGAGGAAGCAGATACCGCACAACCATGTACCTCTGGTACATTGTCCCCTTAATTAGTTTAATTAAGGCTCAGCAGGTAGCCATCACTAAAGATGCTAGTGGGTACACCTTCTGGTATAATTCATCATGTACCCGTGTGGCTACCTATACCTTCGATTATTGTGACATCGTAGAATGCCCATTCTCTACAACACAAATCCAGAATATCTATAGAGATATCCCTCATGCAAAAGACCCATATGTTTGTGTAGTTGACAAACAATGGGGGCACAATTGTGGCCATTGGGGGGCGGCGGGATGGAATGCCGGGCCTTCCTGGGGTTACAAGCCAAAAAGTGCCTTATCTAAAGTAGATGATCATGGTAGGTCCCTCCTTCAAAGAATGACTCTGAGAAAGCCTGGAGGAGGCACACCAATGAAATTAATTCTTAATATTGAGCATCCAAGCCCAACAGATGCAGACCGATATGTATTGGGAATGTATTGGAAAAAGGGTTCCTATACTAAATTAGGGCATTTCTACCTTAGAGATATGTGTAATTCCCCTGAGTGGCGAGGAGCTACTCACATGGTCACAAACCCATTAAAACCACACATCCAGTCCTTTAAGGACATGATGGCCATTGCTAACCCCACCTGCGAAGATACCATGGCCGCTGAAACAGGTTTTAATGATGTTAACCTATGGTTAGAATGGATGAAATACAATGCCAACAAACATAACAGAACCGCATGCTATGTGTGTGGTGGTGCCCGGCCCCATCTGGGTACTGTACCTTTGACCCTGCCAGTAGATGTAGAAAATTGTGTTTTAAGTCTTTTTGCCTACCAATACAATGTTAACAGGTCCATATGTCAAGGATGGACAGCAGAGTATCCTCTTCTAGCCAAAGGTGTCAGACCCCCTAATGGTATTACCGTATATAAAGGTAATTATACTTGCTATGCCATGCATGATGGGATTGGTAAATTTGTGGGTAACTTTCCCAAAGGTTATTGTGCTACATACAGAACTGTTCCTGTACGTTTACTGCAGCATCACACTAGGTCACTGGGAGACATTTACTGGTTGTGTGGGGATTTACAGCTAAGATCCAGAATGGACACGGAGTGGTGGGGGGAGTGTACTTTGGCCAAGGCCATTATGCCTATACACATTATCTCTGACACACACCTCAACACCCATGAGTCCAGCCACACTAAGGTTAAGCGTGAAGCCCCAGTAAAAGGAAGTTTTGACCCTCACATTTACATTGATGCCATTGGGGTGCCTAGGGGGGTACCCAATGAGTTTAAAGCAAGAGATGAAGTTGCTGCAGGGTTTGAATCAATTTTTACCATAGTTACCGCAAACAAGAACTTAAACTGGATAAATTACATTTATTACAACCAACAGCGTTTTGTTAATTACACCAGAGATGCCCTCCAGGGATTAGCCGAACAGTTGCAGGCCACATCCCAAATGGCCTTCCAGAATAGAATGGCCCTAGATATGATCCTAGCCGAAAAAGGAGGGGTATGTAAAATTTTGCCCGACACCATGACATGTTGTACTTACATCCCAGAAAACACAGGCCCTAATGGTAAAGTTACATTAGCCATAGCAAAATTAAATGACCTCTCAGAAGAGTTGAAAAGGAATTCTGGGATAAAAGATCCCTGGGACAGATGGTTTGGTTGGATGACGGGTTGGCAAAAGGCTTTAATGCATATTGGTATGGCAATACTAATTTTTCTTTTTATCTTTGCTCTTCTCTTTTGTTGTGTCTTCCCTTGTCTGAGAAAATCCCTCACGAAGACTGTTGACCAAGCGGCACCTACTTTCACACATCTTGAAGTTGATGACCAAGATTTCCAGGATCTCAACTCACCCTGTTTGCCGCTGCAATCTATCCCTTTTGATGATAAAGTGCGAGAGTTCTAGGAAGGGACCATCTTAGGGACAGCATCTGTCAGTGAATGGTAAAGGCCCCGTGTGGAGAAGTGGTGGGCAGGCCATCATGGGCCACCCATGGGTGTGAAGTGTTCGAGAGCCATACTGACGGATGAGTTAGCCTATTAGGGTCAGAATTAGGGACAGACTTGCACTTTGCATTAACACCTAGCTAGCGGCCACGGGGTTTCTGTGCCTTTGGGCTAACACGTCTTCTGGTATTAACAAATAAAGTTTTATCTCTTAGAATCTAACATTTCATAGGGGGGACTGATGTAGAATTATTAAAAAATCTTTATTGAACTTGTATTGAATTATTGCACTAACTCCATTTTAACCTGATACTGTGACAAATCCTCCATTTTGTCCTCATAACCTGACTTCTCCATATGAAAACTACATTACATGACAGAATTTCTCAGCACATCTAACACAATAGACAAAGACTGTATTCTCCATAAGGATATGACTAACCCAGGAACTGTTGAATTTCCCCTAACTCGCAACATAGTATAATTTAAAGGCCATGAGAACACAGTAGTAATGAAATGTTCTATTCATAAGAGACCTTGCACCTAACCACGAGACCTGACATCACCCACCGTGTAAAATGACGCTCAAGACCCCCTTGTCCCCTCCCGTGTCCAAAACAATACCACCTCTTGGTGGGTGGACACGAAGCTAACCACTTAGTTTTTGAGCCAATTAATTATATTGATAGGTGGATACTAATCCAGACACTTAACAATTAATCCAATTAATGATGTTTATTCACTGATATCTTGATAATCAATGATGACGAAAATGCCTCTTAAAAGGGCCTGCGCGCCCACTTTTCTTGACTTGCCAATAAATTTCCTCAAAGTTATTTTAACCTGAACTCCGTGTGTCAGACTGAATTACTTCAGCGTATATACGCAATTCAATTCTCTTTAATTTGGACAGGAACAGATAGACATTTAAACATTTTGGTTTACTGAAAAAGTACCATAACACATACATACATGCAATTTATACACACAGACTGCTGAACACATTTACACACAGACTGTTAAATACACACACAGACTGCTGAATACACACACACACAGATACTGCTGAATACACACACTGCTAAATACATAGACTGCTGAATACACACGCTACTGAATACACACACACACACACACAGACTGCTGAATGCACACAGAGGCTGCTGAATACATACAGAGACTTCTGAATACACACAGAGACTGCTGAATGCACAAACATACTGTTGAATTCACAAATACAAATGGCTGAATACACACACATATACTGCTGAATACAGACACTGCTGAATACATACAGATGGCTGAATACATACTGACTGCTGAATACACACACGCAGACTGCTGAATAAACAGACTGCTGAATGCACACAGACAGACTGCTGAATACATACACTCACTGGTGAATAGATACACACACTGCTGAATACACACACACACACATACCGTGTGTGTGTGTGGGTGGGGGGTGCATTGTGTGTGTGTTTGGGGGCAGTGTATGAGGGGTGCAGTGTGTGTTTGAGGGGTGCAGTGTATGAGGGGTGCAATGTGTGTGTGAGGGGTACAGTGTGTGACAGGTCCAGTGTATAAGGGATGCAGTCTGTGTGAGAGGGGTCCGTTGTATGACAGGTGCAATGTGTGTGAGGGGTGCAGTGTGTGTGAGAGGTGCAGTGTATGAGGTATACAGTGTGTGTGCATGAGGGATGCAATATCTGTGTGAAGAGTGTGTGTGTGGTGAGTGCATTATATGAGAGGTGCAGCATGTAAGATGTGCAGTGTGTGTGTGTGAGGGTGCGGTGTATGAAGTATGCAGTGTGTGTGAGGGATGTAGTGTCTGTGTGAGGGGTGCGGTGTCTGTGTGAGGGGTTCATGTGTGTGTGAATGGTGCATTGTATGATAGGCGCAGTGTTTGTGAGAGGTGCAGTGTATGAGGGATACAGTGTGTGTGTGTGAGGGATGCAGTGTCTGTGTGAGGGGTGTGTGTGTGTGTGGTGAGTGCTATGTATGAGAGGTGCAGTGTGTAAGAAGTGCAGTGTGTGTGTGTGAGGGTGCTGTGTATGAAGTATGCAGCGTGTGTGAGGGATGTAGTGTCTGTGTTAGGGGTTCATGTGTGTGTGAATGGTGCATTGTATGATAGGTGCAGTGTTTGTGAGAGGTGCAGTGTATGAGGGATACAGTGTGTGTGTGAGAGGGGTGCAGTGTATGTGTGGGGTGTGTGTGTGTGTGTGTGGTAAGTGTATTATATGAGAGGTGCAGTGTGTAAGAAGTGCAGTGTGTGTGTGTGTGTGTGTGTGTGAGGGTGCAGTGTATGAAGTATGCAGTGTGTGTGAGGGATGTAGTGTCTGTGTGAGGGGTGCGGTGTCTGTGTGAGGGGTTCATGTGTGTGTGAATGGTGCATTGTATGATAGGTGCAGTGTTTGTAAAGGGGTGCAGTGCATAGGTTCTATATTGTGTGTGTATGGAGGGGGATGATCAAGAAGAACATTTATATTTTTATTATCTAAAAATAAGAAAATGTTATGTCCTCCCTCTCCTCCCTACCTTCTTACCTTCTGCCAGGGAGGGGGCGGTACATTTAAACCCATGGTGGTCCAGTGTGGAATTCAGAGCCTTAGCTCCTTTGGCTGCAGGCTGTCTTTTCTCTTCTCCTCCTGGGAGGAATACACAGATTCACAGTTCCTCCCTCCCCCCTCTCCTGCAGTTTCCCGGGTCCTAACTCCCTCCCTCTCATGCAGGGAAGTGCCTTTATGCCGTGTTGGCTATCTATGATATCCTCCCGGCCTGAGAAAACAGTGAGGTTAAGCTCCCCTGTTGGCCTCTGATCATGATCATGGGCGAGCTTGTGGGGCCCCCGGGCAACTGCCCAGCGTGCCCATGCAGAAAGACGGCCCTGCCCTTATCTTGCAATATTTCAGTCAAGGAGCAAGATTCCATTAGATCAGATAAATATCACTTCCGATGTTTCTGTGAAGGATGAACGAATATATACAAAAATGAGAATTTTATATATTTACATAATGACTATTTCACATGTTAATTAAAAGGTATTTGATATTTCTGCTTACTGATTGATGCATTATCAATTATTAAGTAATGAATGATTAATGACCGGCCATAGTTTGTCTAGCGAGAGGAATTTGTAGATTGAATATTGAACCGATTCTTGCGGTTACAACATGCTGCTTCCAACTCACCCATCAACTGTCCCTGTCATGAGCTATAGGCAAACTTTTTCCCTTAGGAGAACTGACTAAAAGAGAAGATTTTTTGAAAACTTTAATTTCCTTATTGATATACCTGCGCTCAGAGACTTACATTCATAAACTCTGATCTGTCACAGAATCACACGGGTCAGCGTAGGCTGTACAGTATCTGGATTACTCTGGTGGAACAGTGACAATGAATGATAGCTCCCAGGAGGTTGAGTGATTGATTGATACACTTATCTCATATTTAAAGGGCACATTACACTTTACAATATAATAAAATTGTTATAATACGCCGTAATCAGACTCCGGAATACCGTTTAATGCTAATAAATAAAGATAATAGAATATCATGTTGGCTGTTTAATTTGTAAAAAAAACAAAAACCAATAGAATATGTTTTCTAAAATGTATTTATATATATATATATATATATTACTAATTAATGGACCACTAATGTCACAAAGACCACGTCAGCACAATGAAGTGGTCTAGATTCAGTGATCCTGTAGTTTAAAACATTTCAGTTTTGTAGAAACCACAATGTTTTCATTACAGAATTAATACTCCTCTAGTGACAATTATACCTCCTGACAGCCACTAGAGGTGATTCCTGAGCAACTACTGAGTGGAACTCTGTCATGTGACGTCATGTGACGTCATGTGACGTCATGTTACGTCATGTGAAATTTACAACAGAAATAATTGAAAATTAAAAATACTGACTGATAAAGGGTTACTCCCAGCATCATGACCTCTACAGCCCACTGTAATGGTGATGCTAGGAGTACTCTGGTGCTGTTTCCCGTTAAGGGACAAACCGTACGTGAGTTCCTAGTGGTCTCCAAAGCCTCCTGTGAGCTGGGTGAGGCACATCCGGCTTCTGTAGAGCTGAAGCCAAATGCTGATCCCAATGGTCATTCATTAGTGACAACTAATTGCTCTCAGTCAATTAATGCAACTTTGTGCATAGAAATATTCAGAATTCCTCAACATACCTCTGTCAGCAAAGGGGGTAAACTCAGTATTTGTATTATTTAATAGTAAACCTTGGCACCATCACTTCAGAACCCTGAAATGGTCTATGTGCTTGAAGTAATCGTTTATGGTTCCTAAAATTCTGGACCTCTTCCATACCAGATTTTGGTACCATGAGGGTCATCCCATTATGGCCTGTCCAGCAAGGAATAAGTATATACACATAGTATAGACCCCAGCCTCAATTATGTTCATCACAGGGATAACTGATCAATCTGCACATTTTTGACGTGTTCATTCAACATTCTACGTTGGACATAGGTTGGACAGCAAAACAGAAAGATAAATTCTATCTATAAAATCACTGATTCAAGGAGCATCCGTATAAGCCACTCTCAGAAGAGAGACAGAGACAAAGGACTTTCTCCACCAAAACCTTTCCAAAGTTGTTATGGTGATTTAGCCAACCCTTAACAGACATCTGAGGCAAGATGTAGATAGATGTGGCGGACCACTTGTTAAAGGACCCAAGTGTCACCACCAAGGCTCTCCTTTCCCCTTCAAAGTATCCCATTCAACACCATAGGCAGTAGTGCATAGCAGTGTTATGGCTTTTCCCCCCATACATTAGTCGAGACTTAATGATGGGGGGAGATCTGATTTTATTGTCACCAACACAGTCATTTATACAAGGACCTCCAGCATGGGGTCTCTATTCAACAGTATAGTGATCCCGCCCTGGTGCCTTTGTGTCTGGGAGATAATTGTGTGAACTCTCCCTATACTAATTATCTGCCGGACAGAGAGGTTACAAAACAAAATATTCCCAGAAACCCCACATTTATTCATCCCCGGATAGTTCTCATCCGAGCGACAAGTTGGCAGAAATAGCACTCGGACCCATGCAGAATTGTGGAATCGCCAGTGAGGCAAAGATTTGGCTGGCCATGAGCATTGTCTCTGCCCGAAAGAGTTCCAGGATAAATGGGACTTTGGCAGGTCAACTATCGGGAGCTCCTGTGGACTGAAAAAGGGGCACATCCCTTTGTTCTCCAGGAGCGATTGTTCATGAGAGTACATAGTCTTTTCCCTAAAATAGCAATCTTCTGGCTGATCGAGAAGTGGGGGAAAAAAGAGGTAGAAGTTGGCCGGGAAAGGTATTTAGCCACAGCCGTGTTGGAGTTCCAGAGAAGTTGTAGGTAACTCTAGTTACTTTCCTCTCTGGATTTCATGTACTGCCAAGGAAAGGGGTGTTCTTGGTAAATGAATTTAGAGGGAATGGTGAGGAGTGGCAGTGGTTTGGAACAAAGTCTGTGGAAGGGGACTTGGGGTATATGTGTCACAGTGATTATGCCCCTTTTTGGAGTGAGGTGTGGGGTTGTTCCTTGTATGGGCATAAGTGTCTGGGAGTTCTGTCACATTAGAATAATCTAAATTGTTGTAGGATTATAGTGTGTGGGCCACTGTTGTGTTTGGACTTAACTGGACAAAATATAGATGAAACCTGAATGATTTATTTCTAATATTGTGTTTCTTATTAGAACCGTAAAGTGGTAACCCTAACTTTAATTTCATTTTATCCAAAACTCACTGGAGCCATGTAAAAAGAGTTTTTAAAGATAAATTAATACATTCACGAAAAATGCTGTTTATGTTGCTATGTTGGCACATTGCAGGTCTAAAGCTCTATTAACTGGGATGCGAAAGGCATCCTTCGCTCAGCTGATTTTATAAAGAATAATGTGCTTATTATTTGAGTTTGGCTCTAACTTTTCAAAGTACTTAGTGAAGACATTTTTCCAGATCTTGTCATCCTGCTTATCAGCAATTTTCTGTTTTTATGAAAAACTCAACAAAATTGCCAGATAAATGCTAACTGTGTACGATACAAAGAGGAATAGGAAGTATTTGTGGAACAGTAAGAACGTGTTTAAATGTTGCCAACTATCCTTTCAGATTAATTTTCAAAAAAATTTTAATTTACTTATTTATTATTTTTTTTTTTTAGATGTGCCTGTCGGACTGGTTTATTTAGAGACAACAATACTTGTCAAAGCTGTCTGAAGAATTTCTTCTTGTCTAAGCATAATGGAAGACGACCTCGATGAACCTAGTCTTAACCCTTCATTGTCGCTTAATATAACGTTTGTTTTTTTGTCTACAGATCAGTTTTTATTTTGTGTGTATTGTAAATCAGAGGCAAATGAACTCTTGCTACAAATTAATTTCAACCAGGAAATAAGTAATTTGCTTTTTATAAGAGCTGTCATTAGTGGCTCTGTATGGCTCCATTACAATGTTAACTACTGAACTTTATGGAAAGTTATGGCCCTATAACATTCCTAGAATATCCTATTCCAGCAGGTAAATGTAATGCTGTTATGTGCTGATAAGGCACCAGTTATGTCTGCATTATAATCACAATGAGTCATATGTACTAAAAGAAAAACAAAACTCGGTCCAGTTGAATTACATTTTGCAGACTTGTGCAATGGGTTTCAAATAAATTGCAATTCATTCGAATTTTAGATATTCAGCAATTTGTCCAAAATCCCGAGCTCCGAAATGCTATAAGTATGAATCCAAAAGCAAACAAAATGGACTTTGGATGAACTGTTTCAATAGTTTTTTATTTTCTGAGTACTGAAAAAAAGATTACTGATGGTCAGGGCCGGACTGTGAAATAAATTCGGCCCACTGAGAAGGGGTGGGGCCAGAGGGGGTGTGTTTTTTTCTCATCACCAATGGCAAGCACGCCCCCTCTGAAAGTGAGCATGTTGGTTCAAAGCTCTTGCAGGGCAGACCATGCGCAGAGCTCTACTGAAGAGCTTTAGCATGAGAAAAAAGCCCTTTATTTGTTCTGCGCAGCGCAAACATTTTTATTAACATGCTTGCACTGTGTTTGCTTGTAACTTGTCTCTGGTGTCTCCATAAGTGGCATGCGAGGAGACAAAAGAGCCAGGAAAGAGTATTGTGCATGTGTTTGGAGCCTGCTTGTGAAATTGTGTGTATGTGTGTGTGTGTGTGTAGAGTGAGCTGATTGTAGTGTCATATTGTGTAAATAGGTCGGTTTCAGTTGTGTTGTGTTTGTGGGGTAATGTGTGGCTAGGGGCTGTAAAGAGTGAGAGAGTGTGTATAGTGAGTATAGTGCGTATAGAGACTGTAGAGTGTGTTTGTTTAGGGAATGTAGTATGTGTTTGCTTACATGGAATCTAATGTGTGCATAGAGGATCCAGAGTTTGTATGTCAGGGATGTAGTGTGTGTGTGTGAAGGGGATCTATTGTGTGTTTGAAGGACCCAGAGCGTGAATAGGAGATCTAGTGTGTGTTTGTGTGCATAGAGAATTCAGAATGTATATAGGGATTTAGTGTGTGTAGATGATCCAGAGTTGTGTAAGGGATCTAGTATGTGTCTGGAAAGTAGTGCGTGTATGAAGGGTGCTGTGTGTGTGTGTGTGTGAGGGTGCTGTGTGTGTGTGTGTGTGTGCGTTTTGTGTGTGTGACGGGGTGCTGTGTGTGAGGTTTCAATATGTGTGTGTGAGGGGTTCTGCGTGTGAGGGATGCTGTGTTTGAGTGGTGCTGCATGTGAGTGTGCTATGTGTGTGAGGGATACTGTGTGTGAGGGTGCTGTGTGTGTGAGGAGTGCTGTGTGTAAGGGGTGCTGAGTGTGTGTGTGAGGAGTGCAGTGTGTGCAAGGGGTGCTGTAAGTGCCGTGTGTGTAAGAATGCTGTGTGTGTAAGTGAGGGGTGCTATGTGTGTGTGTGTGAGGGGTGCTGTGTGTGAGGGTGCTGTGGGGGTAATGCTGTGTGTGTGTAAGAGAGGGAATGTGTGTGAGGGGTGCTGTGTGTGAGGGGTGCTGTGTGTGAGGTTGCTGTGTGTGGGGGGTGCTCTGTGTGTGAGAGTGAGGTGTGTGTGGGGGGGGTTCTGTGTTAGGGTGCTGTGTGAGTGTGTGTGTGGGGGGTGCTGTGTGTGGGGGTGCACTGTATCCCCCCTTCCTTCCTTCCTTTAGCCTGAGAGGGGGAGACAGAGCTCACCGGGTACTGCTCTCCTTTCCTCCCTCCCAAGCCGGCAACCGCATGTCAGTGCCTGTGGGCCGGTGAGGGAGATCTTTGATCTCCCCATCGGCCAATGAAGGCACACAGCAGGACCGTCGCTCGGATAGTGCGTGCTCTGCATGGGCCGACAGGGGAGATCTTCTGACTCGCCCAGTATGCCCGATGGTCAGTCCGGGCCTGCTGATGGTTAGGGGACAGTCAATAAATGTTAAGTTTATTCACATATTAAGTGAGAGGTGAGTAATAGAGAGAACGAAGGGGGGAGAGTAAAAAAAGATATATCTTTTTTTACATATTATTTAATAAATATATCATATGTATAAAAAAATAACTGCTGAACCGTTATTCCCTTAATTAGTTCATTCTGCTCACTTGACGTATGAACCAATTGATGGGTAAATGTGTTTATCGATGTACTACAAAATATGGCATTGACAAAATTTCTTCTCAACCGAAATGCCACATGGACGAAACCGAAATTGGCCCAAAAATATTTTTGGGGGGAACAAATTGATTTGTATGAACTATATTTTTGCCATGCATGACTCTAACATTTTGTAGGATCTTTGTCAGCACTTCACAACACATTATTTGGTTATTTCACCTGTGGCCCTTGATGGGTTAAGATGCCAGTGTGTATCCATGAGAAATAGGAAAGCAATGTAATTAATCGCCTGAGTTCTATGACGTGGCGTTAGCACAACGATGAATGACAGGCTTTCTATTAAAGAGGTTTTGCATCAGGTGGTTTTCCAGAAGAACGAACCTATGGATTTTTCTTCCCCGTTGTTATATTTAATGGAAATTCTGAGTGATGCCCCTGTGTGTAAAGCTGGTTTTCCATAAAGCAACTGAAACAAAGTCTCTTCTTATCCACCTCTCCCGGCAACTTTAAGGTATCCTCTTCCTGCAACTCTAAGGTATCCTATCCCGGCAACTTTAAGGTATCCTATCCCGGCAACTTTAAGGTATCCTCTACCTGCAACTTTAAGGTATCCTCTACCTGCAACTTTAAGGTATCCTCTCCCAGCAACTTTAAGGTATCCTCTACCTGCAACTTTAAGGTATCCTCTCCCAGCAACTTTAAGGTATCCTCTACCTGCAACTTTAAGGTATCCTCTCCCAGCAACTTTAAGGTATCCTCTTCCTGCAACTCTAAGGTATCCTCTACCTGCAACTTTAAGGTATCCTCTCCCAGCAACTATAAGGTATCCTCTACCTGCAACTTTAAGGTATCCTCTACCTGCAACTTTAAGGTATCCTATCCCAGCAACTTTAAGGTATCCTATCCCGGCAACTTTAAGGTATCCTCTACCTGCAACTTTAAGGTATCCTCTACCTGCAACTTTAAGGTATCCTCTACCTGCAACTTTAAGGTATCCTCTCCCAGCAACTTTAAGGTATCCTCTACCTGCAACTTTAAGGTATCCTCTCCCAGCAACTTTAAGGTATCCTCTACCTGCAACTTTAAGGTATCCTCTCCCAGCAACTTTAAGGTATCCTCTACCTGCAACTTTAAGGTATCCTCTCCCAGCAACTTTAAGGTATCCTCTACCTGCAACTTTAAGGTATCCTCTCCCAGCAACTTTAAGGTATCCTCTACCTGCAACTTTAAGGTATCCTCTTCCTGCAACTTTAAGGTATCCTCTCCCAGCAACTTTAAGGTATCCTCTCCCAGCAACTTTAAGGTATCCTCTCCCAGCAACTTTAAGGTATCCTCTCCCAGCAACTTTAAGGTATCCTCTCCCAGCAACTTTAAGGTATCCTATCCCAGCAACTTTAAGGTATCCTATCCCAGCAACTTTAAGGTATCCTCTACCTGCAACTTTAAGGTATCCTATCCCAGCAACTTTAAGGTATCCTCTACCTGCAACTTTAATGTACAGACTGAAATTTAGAAGTTATTCCAGCGGATTTATTTTACCATTCTTACCACATTATTTATTTATTATAACAATGCTCCATTTTACCTATAGTTTACTACTGCAATAATTTGTACTTGCAGCTACATGTAGTTATTATTATTTTGGCACTACCCACCCACCTGCCCACGCTGGTTCCATCTTCATAGCATGTTCTTCCAGCTGTTTGACATCACAGTCAATCACCTCCTCATTCCCTTCACATGTTACCAGTTACAGCAATGATACTATTAATTCTCTCTGCCATCACCTCCAAATTCCCCCGATACCACTTGTCTCATCTTCCAATTTTAAAGGGACACTATAGTCACCTGAACAACTTAGCTTAACCCCTTAAGGACACATGACATGTGTGACATGTCATGATTCCCTTTTATTCCAGAAGTTTGGTCCTTAAGGGGTTAATGAAGCAGTTTTGGTGTATAGAACATGCCCCTGCAGCCTCGCTACTCAATCCTCTGCCATTTAGGAGTTAAATCCCTTTGTTTATATAGCCCTAGCCACACCTCCCTGCATGTGACTTGCACAGCCTTCCATAACACTTCCTGTAAAGAGAGCCCTATTTAGGCTTTCTTTATTGCAAGTTCTGTTTAATTAAGATTTTCTTATCCCCTGCTATGTTAATAGCTTGCTAGATCCTGCAAGAGCCTCCTGTATGTGATTAAAGTTCAATTTACAGATTGAGATACAATTATTTAAGGTAAATTACATCTGTTTGAAAGTGAAACCAGTTTTTTTTTCATGCAGGCTCTGTCAATCATAGCCAGGGGAGATGTGGCTAGGGCTGCATAAACAAAAACAAAGTGATTTAACTCATAAATGACAGTGAATTGAGCAGTGAAATTGCAGGGGAATGATCTGTACACTAAAACTGCTTTATTTAGCTAAAGTAATTTAGGTGACTATGGTGTTCCTTTAACCTTTAGATTGTAAGCTCATGGGCTATCTAACAAGGTACTCTGTATAATATATCTTCAGGGCCTAGATCTGCACTTACTGGCAGGGCCCTCTTTACCATCTGTATTGATCTGTTTATATTGTGCTGTCTTTTCCCCCGAATGTACAGCGCTGGGGAATATGTTGGAGCTTTATAAAGGCCAGTAATAAATACATAATAAATAATAAAATAATAATAGTTTCCTATTTTTCTAGCAAGCCTTGTGCAATAGTATGAGAATATCGCCATCTACTGAAAATATATAGACATAGCATCATTCTCCTATAATTGCTTCAAACATTTTTAACACATTAAACCAATCATGTCAAACTCAAAGTCTGACACGGGCCACATAAACAAGGTTTAACCCCTTAAGGACCAAACGTCTGGAATAAAAGGGAATCATGACATGTCACACATGTCATGTGTCCTTAAGGGGTTAAGTTTATGTGGGCCGCAAAAAAGGAATACCTTAAATTTTCATAGAAACTTAGGTTTATTTTAAAAGGTAAAAAAACAGCATGCCCCTCTACTAAATCCCAGTCCCCCCCCCCTCTACTAAACCACAGCACCCCCCTCTACCACCCTGTGCCAAATCTGATTCTCCTGCTGACACACACACATACTCACAGACAGACACTGACACACACATACTCACTGACAGACATACACTCTGATAGAGAGACACACACTCACTGACAGACACACACACACTGACACAGACACACACAATCCCTGACAGACACACACACACATTCTTGCACTCACATCATTAAATGTATTGTTCCTTACCTTTGGGAGCTTGTGTGGGGATCTTCTGTCTGGAGATCACCTTCCTGCTCCTCACTGCTCCCGAGCGCAGTTTAGTAATGCCGTCATATTCCGGCGCCCGGCTTCACTTCAGATGGCGTGTGAGCAGTGAGGAGCAGGAACACTGAACTCCCTTGCAGAATAGATGTATTCCTTATTCTTTTTAAAATATTGGACTACCTGTTTTTTTAATTGTAGTTTTAAAAAGTCATAAGGTTTACCTTTATCACAGCTCCAGGGCAGACTCCTCCCTACAACCCCATCATCTTAAGACTGGTTGACATTTGTCTAACCAGATACAGTTAAGGACACACCATGCATGCGCACCTACCTCCTTGATTCACTATTTCAATATCTCCTCAACGAGAAGCACTG
This sequence comes from Pelobates fuscus, assembly GCF_036172605.1. Lineage (NCBI taxonomy): Eukaryota > Metazoa > Chordata > Amphibia > Anura > Pelobatidae > Pelobates > Pelobates fuscus. Next base: position 432,242,002 of record NC_086318.1, read on the forward strand.
AATCCACCGATCCTTCTCACAAAGAAATATTGGGGACACAGCGTCATGCTGACATTAGATGTGTAGTAGATACAATAACTAAATATATTTTAGTCAGAAGCTCCTAGTGGCTACGTCTCCGACAGCCACTAGTGAATGTGGAAATAGCAAAATGTGTATAGTGTAGTTTCCCAGAAATGTCACTGCTTACAACATCAATAATTCAAGGACATTAAGATATATATCGTTTTTCCCCAAAAATAAGACACGGTCTTATATTCATTTTTGCCCTGAGAAATGTACTAGGACTTTATTTCGGAGGATGTCTTAATTGTCAGGGGGAAAAGGTAGCAATCATGTGCAAGAACGAAGGTCTACGTTCGGGGGAATTCCCCAGAATATAAACCTGTTCACTAGCGCATGGAATCCCGGGAATCTATGTTCAGGTAATAGCGAACTATCGACTGGGGCTTATTTTCAGGGTAAGGCTTATGTTACGGGCATCCCCCGAAAATAAGCTAAGGCTTTTTTCGGGGGATGTCTTATTTTTCTGGGAAAATGGTAGTGGTGTTTTCTACTTACACTGTTTCTTTAATGAAGAACCTTAGGGGACCTTGGAAGTGTAAAGAACATATAGAATACATGAATTAGGGCTTTAAATAACTCCTTTTATGGAATTTAATGATTAAAATCAAAAGAGTAGAGATTTCACCGGGGGAAAGGCAGAGGGACGGATCTTATACAAACAGAATTTTATATATTTTATGATCATTTTGTTGAAGAAATCCAAAGCATTTTCTTCGTCATCACTTATTTCAAGAGGAACTAAGAAGACATGTCTGTGCAATTCATCACATTATTTTACAAGATGGCATGGAACTAACACGACATGTATCATTCCTGCAATCTATAACAGGAATATAAAGCTAGTGTCCCCACAGCTGTGCGTTAGCAGCTGGGGTGGACACATTTTGTCCATTGTTGATTTCTAATCCTCCGTTTTCGACTAATACTCCAAACACCATACAAACATAAAAAATAATTTGCACCTTGCCTCTTAGATCTCAGAAAGTAACCCCATAGACATGCCCCCATTCTGTTTGATTTTCTCAATCTTCTCCACACCCTATGGTGTTATTTACCTGCAATAAAAGATTGCAAGAAAAAATGATTTATTTATTTTTGTAGATTTTTTTTTAATAAACACCGCGTAGCACACAATCCTCAAACGTCTAATTTCAAAAAAGCCATAAAAGAACAGTTCAATCTTTTATACGCTTCTTATATAAGACTCTATGTCCCTTGCTTGTAAAATAAATGAATACACGTGTGCTCTTTTTGAAGTCAATATCGAGATTTATGATGCTTCAAACGGCTCTGGTTTTAAAACCTTAACCATTAATCTTCCCGTTCAATAAAACCTGTATTTGACCTCCTAGCTCTCGGCTCGCACTGGCAATCATCAAACCCTGCAACCCTCATCGTTTTCATTTTGGGCGAGTATGCATTGATTGCTAATTATTATTATTAAATTATGACAAAGCTTTAATACATGGAGTCTAGAAAGGACTATGTTATGTTAACACTTCCACCCAGTGCAGACTAATGGTTTGTTTATAGCAGATCCTCACAGGCATGAATTTTTTGGGCATTACAAATTGATTGTTCCATTGATTTTGACATTATTAGCAATGCTCAGCAAACACTGCTATGTTTTATAAGAGCTCCGGCTTGTGATAGAGTAAAGGGCTTAATTTACTATCTTGTTCTCAGTCCTAAAGCGCCAACAAATTCCGTAGCGCTGTACAATAGGTGGACTAACAGACATGTAATTGTAACAAATCGAGCTGGAAGCACAGGAACAGAGGGTATTGGCATTGTATAACTCCAATACCCAAAGCAGCACCTAATACAAAGCTAAACCATTTATGCTAATAAGCTCCACTAATGTCCGCTCTAATTTCTGAATCCAAAATTTAAAAAGGACAATATACGGATGAGAATCCCTTACCTCCTCCTTTGCAGTTGTTTGTCCCCTATATGTTTTGGAGTTTGTTTTTTTTTAAGAGATTTTGGGGAATCCTGGGGAATAAATTTTTCAATATATAGTTTTCCTTTTTCTAACATTTTAGTTGTTTCTGTTCTTATTTATATATACTTATATACACTTTTTGCATTTTGTATACTGTCGGTCTTCTTTATATAATTTATGAATGCTTGTTATAATTGTTATTGTGTCTGTGAAAGAGTTCACAGATAGTCATGCTTTGAAACTCGACCTGCTACTGTTTATTAATTACATGATGTTTATTCAACCTCAAGACAAGATGAGGGCCTTAGGAATTTAAAGGGAGGTTTGTCATTTCACGATTATTTTTCTAAACCAGCTAGCAAACACTCATAAACAAATATACAAACCAAAATAAAGAAAAAAGTTGAAAAGTATGTAATAAATGTTTATAAACTTGGTCAGATTGCATTGTTTGGCACGCCTCTCATCTAGAGGAGTTTCTAGCTCCCCCCTCTCTCTTACCCACCCATCTCATTTTCAGACCAGTCCACTAATGACAGAAACAGTGAGCCATTGTGAAGCTGAAGGAGAGAGATACCCGACACCAGAGCCTTCACTACATGATCACACTGATCAGACTTCCTCTTTTTCTTTTTGCACATTTGGTTTTGCTATGAAGATGTGACACCACAACAACATACACATTTGTGTTATTTTTCATATCACATGATGTCCCCTTAAAATTAAATAGACAAGGTTGGATGAGAGACCTATGCTCGGACATATTACATTGCTGTTCAACTGGGGATAATAAATATGATTATCACCAGGTGACAATAAACTTGCAATATAGGAATTATTTTGGAATATTGGATTAAGATGTTTATTAATTCCCAGAGACACATTCTTCACTCCATCTCTGATTTGATTGTGACATGTAGTATTTGACATTGTGCAATGCTTCTTCATGGATATGTTATCCATATATAATATGTTATAGACAGTGGTTTATTTTATTGTTCTATTACTAATAATAGACCACAAATTATTATTCTGTAGCTCCGCATTGAGCATATTAAAAGGATCAATAAAACAGGTTTGCAAATCTACAAAAAAGTGCGCACATATATCCCTAGACGTAGGGAAACATGACTCTTGTAAACTGCATTACATTTGCATCGCTTTCTCCAGTTCTCTAGTCCAAAGGTGCTAATTTGATGGGTTATTCAGTATGCAATAATCTGAGGCTGCTTCTCTGACAAGGAAACTCTTACTAATAATCACTGTGTACAGCGTGCAGGATCTCTGTCCTTCTGACATAAGGTAACATCGAAATTACAAAGTAATATTTTATTTTTGTCCTTATGATCTTTTTCTTTTTGCATTACATCGTTAAGCCTGAGGGATGCTTGTCGTAACAACACATTTCTTCTAACATTCTCATTTTGGGGAAGAAGTTCCTTTTTGATGAAGGGCCACTTACGTGAAAGATAATTGTCTTTACTGAATACAACATCCAGGTAGGATGAAATGTATAAGGAAGCCGAAGCTGACTTTATGCGAATCCATTGGGGGATATCAATCCAAGATCCGAATGACATACCTGGGTGGAATTTCAGATAAACATGCTGTTAAATAAATTTTAGAAGCCAACCATTACCTATCAATAATGAGATTTACCAATGCCGTTATTGGACAGAGGTAATGATAGCGGTGACTGGCCAAACAGAGTAGGATACTCTGAGCCCATACCTGTCCAATTGTTCCAACAATAAGATTTACCAATGCCGTTATTGGACAGAGGTCATGATAGCGGTGACTGGCCAAACAGAGTAGGATACTCTGAGCCCATACCTGTCCAATTGTTCCAACAATAAGATTTACCAATACCGTTATTGGAGAGAGGTCATGATAGCGGTGACTGGCCAAACAGAGTAGGATACTCTGAGCCCATACCCAGGGCCGGATTAAGAGCACACTGGGCCTGGTGCTGACAATAATGATGGGCCTAATTACGGAATTTTATCAACCAAAAACACTAAATCAGTCATACCTCCCAAGCGTCATGTATCTGATGGAGATGGTGCTGGAGGGAAACTCATAGGATGCAGCTATAAGAAAACACATACTCTATGCTAATCTCTCTCTAATTTATGCTTTCATCTTTCAAGTAAATCCATAACCCCTAACAGCAGTGTCCAGTGAAGCAGGAAGTCAATGGGCGGGGTAAACGGGTGGGCCACTGGTGCGAATCACGTCACCAGACCTGCCAAAAGGGGAGAACATGCACAAAAAGGGGGCATGTCTGTCCAAAGAATTGGAAGGCCAGCCTGGCATGAATGCATATCAGGCTGCCCGCCAATCCTGCAGGCTGTCCAACTAAGGGCATACTTTGCAGGCAGCACCCTGAGCTTGACATAAATGCGTCTAATGATGCGCTCACTCCATGCTTTCTAAGGACTGTCTCCTAGCACTCGCTGGTCCACTTGTCTCCTTTCCTTCTTACTAGCAGGCAGAAGTTCCTGGTATATAGTCTGGGACAGAGAAAATGTGTATGTAGTAAGTGTAAAAGAAAGGGGACATGCCACAGTGTTAGAGAGACCAACGTCTGCATTACCTAAACTAATTTTATTGTCAGCCAGTCCACACAAGTTTTGTTCCCATACATCCCTCTTAAGCTTCCAAACTTAAAAGGACACTATAGTCACCAGAACAACTACAGCTTATTGTATTTGTTCTGGTAAGTAGAATCATTCCATTCAGGCCTTTTGCAATAAACACTGTCTTTTCAGAGAAAATAACTCCACTGGCCACTCCTTAGATGGCTGCTAGAGGTGCTTCCTGTGGCAGTACTGCCTAGTGTGCAGCACTGCCATTCAGTGTCTCCACCCTCTGCATGCAGACACTGAACTTTCCTCATAGAGATGCATTGATTCAATTTATCTTTATGAGGAGATGCTGATTGGCCAGGGCTATGTTGAGCTTGTGCTGGCTCTGCCCCTGATCTGCCTAGTTGACAGTATCAGCCAATCCTATGGGGAAGTATTGTAATTTGCTCAGACCACCACTTCTGATGATGTCAGCAGACAGTCAGTTCAGATGCAGACCCAGAAGCATATTTTACTATACTTAGGGAGCCAAGAAGGGGCCAGGGTGGTGGTTTTAACATAATAGGATCAGAAATACATGATTGTGTTCCTGACCCTATAGTGCTCCTTTAAGCAAGAGTATGTGAAGAGTAGTTAGGGTTGCCACCTTTCTTGAAAAAAAATACCAGCCTTAATCATTTGTATAATCACAAGGAGTGACATAACAGAAAATTCTGTAAAATCACCAACAAACTACTCACAGTTTGATTCTGCTGTATAGATGGATTGCTCCCAGTGTCTCAGTCTCGCAAGTCACCCAGTGTATCAGAGTGTCAGTGTCCCCATGTCACCCAGTCTCCCAGTGTCCCTATGTCTCAGTGTGTCCCCATGTCACTAGGATACTGGGGACACAGTGAGACATGGGGACACAGTGAGACATGGGGACACTGAGAGACATGAGGACATAGAGACCCGGGGACACAGAGACCCGGGGACACAGATACATGGGGACACTGGGAGACCTGGGAGACATGGGAACACTGAGACATTTAGGGAAACTGGGAGAAATGGGGACACTGAGACACTAGGGACACAGACACTGGGAGACATGGGGACACTAAGACACTAGGGACACAGAGACATGGGAACACAGACACTGGGAGACTAGGGGACACTGGCTGGGAGACAGACACTTGGGGATACTGGGAGACATGGGGGCAGTATTAGACATAGACATGGGGACACTGGGACATATATGGACACTGGGAGACATGGGGACACTAGGCACACTGAGACACTAGGAACAGACACTGGGAGACATGGGGAAACTGAAACATTTTGGGACACTAAGACACTAGGGACAGAGACATGGGAACACATACACTGGGAGACTAGGGGACACTGGGAGACTAGGGGACACTGGTTGGGAGACAGACACTTGGGGACACTGGGAGACATGAGGACAGTTGTTGACATAGACATGGGGACATTGGGACATATAGGGACACTGGGACACATGGGGACACTAGGCACACAGACACATGGGGACACCGAGACACTAGCGACACTGGATGGGGGACATGGGGACACTGGGAGAAATGGGGACATAGTGTCTCCCAATGTCCCTATGTCTCACAGCGTCCCCATGTGTCTCAGCATCCCCAGGTGTCCCAGTGTCCCCTAGTGTCTCAGTGCCCCCATGTTTTCCAGTGGCCCCAAGTGTCTCAGTGTTTCCAGGTCTCCCAGTGTCTGTGTCCCCATGTGTCCTAGTGTCTCAGTGTGTCCTAGTGTCTGTGTCCCCATGTGTCCCCTAGTGTCTGTGTCCCCATGTGTCCCTGCTGCCTTTCTCCCCATCCCTCACTTACCTGAGCTGTAGAGCTGCTGTCTGGACTCTGTGCTGTGTTGCTGCTCCCCCACGGATCAGTGAGTAGTAGAGAGAGGCAGGGATATGCTGTAATTTCCTATCCCTGCCTCTCTCCACACACAGTGACCCCTACTGTCCGGTGCTGGTATTGCAAAGTAATCTCCATTTATTTTGAGAAAAATACCTGCATTTGTATTGCCGATATTACTGCAAAACTGGCATGGCCAGGCAGCCTCAAATAGTAAAATACCAGTCAGGTGGAAAACCTAAGAGTAGTGTGTGTAAAAAAAAAAATAAAAAAAAAAAAAATTTAAATGGGCCTATTCCATGGGCCTGGGCCTGGAGCTGCAGCTCCATCAGCCCCTATGTTAATCCGGCCCTGCCCATACCTGTCCAATTGTTCCAACAATGAGATTTACGAATGCCGTTATTGGACAGAGGTCATGATCACGGTGACTGGCCAAACCGAGCAGGATACTGAGCCCATACCTGTCCAATTGTTCCAACAATAAGATTTACCAATGCCGTTATTGGACAGAGGTCATGATAGCGGTGACTGGCCAAACAGAGTAGGATACTCTGAGCCCATACCTGTCCAATTGTTCCAACAATAAGATTTACCAATGCCGTTATTGGACAGAGGTCATGATAGCGGTGACTGGCCAAACAGAGTAGGATACTCTGAGCCCATGGAAAGAAAGAACGTGAGCCCAAGCTGTAGGACAGCTTCAGGAGCACTGGGGAAGGGTGCTGCAGGGACGATTCTGACTGATGTGGCAAACTTAAAAAATCAACTTTATTATGGGCACCATAACCACTGTATGGTCCCAGACAAATATATACATATAGAGAAAGGAAACTTAATATACCACAACCACTATGAACCAAATGGGGAAAGAAACATAGAATAGGCTGTACCTATAGAAAGATATAGAGAGCCTATAAATAGAGCTAGTGGAACCTGTAGGGACCAGCCCTGCTGTATACTGCCTTTCAGTGGAGTCACTCTATATGGAGAAGCTGAAAATGTATACGCTTAGGCTAGGTATCAGGTACTACACAGCGCAGAAATATGCTCTTTGTGGCAACTGCCTATAAGGCAGGGATAAATGAGTGTGTAGGAAAGGAGAAAACAGAAAAATCTTGTTTGCACTCCGGAAATGACAGGAACAACTAGATCCAGACAGACTGGGTAGATGCTATAAAGCTCGGTCTAAGTAGTGGATCTCTGTAAGTCAACAATAGAGTACACTCAACCCTGTCTATAAAGGAACTGGATGTTGCCTTAGAAAGAGTCTAATCTCCGTACTGAAAACACTCAAAAACACTTAAAACAGCTGGCGATAATACAATCTTCCGTATAGGGAGAATGGCTAGCGGTAGCAGACTGTAGGGAGGGAGAGAGATCTATATCTCAGTATATAACAAAGCTACTGACAAGAGCCAATAACTAAGGAGCCCTCTCAGCCTTGCTATCAAGCTTGCAGGTATAACAGCTGGAGGGAAACCACTCTCCTATGTTTGGAGAGGACCTAATGGTAGGTAGGGAGACACAAATGTATCTATACTTGGAACGTGAAAACGCTACAAGTTAGTGCAATAACACTGTCTCCCCAATTGCCCACTTGCTGTCTTCGCTTGTTGTCAACAGCTGGAGAGACCTCTCTCACTTGTGTAGAGAGGAGCTAGAGTATTCAGCCTGTAAGGAGTAAAAAAGATTCTGCACTGTAATGGATAAAGTAGCTATAGAGCTACTGACTAGCTTGAATGGTGCTAAAGATGCTTCCCCTGGTGATCACATCAAACTGTGTAGTTAAAATAAGAAAGTTGGCGACCTAACGCACATTTCGGCGCTGCTAAAGCGCCTTTGTCAAAGGTGAGGCATGTACTGCTGAGCCCATACCTGTCCAATTGTTCCAACAATGAGATTTACGAATGCCGTTATTGGACAGAGGTCATGATCGCGGTGACTGGCCAAACAGAGTAGGATACTCTGAGCCCATACCTGTCCAATTGTTCCAACAATAAGATTTACCAATGCCGTTATTGGACAGAGGTCATGATAGCGGTGACTGGCCAAACAGAGTAGGATACTCTGAGCCCATACTGTGGTGGAATCTCGGTAAAAATAAATTTAGTAGGCCGAGATAACCACGTGGCATGTGTACGTGCATATGCTGACGTATCGATCAGTTGGTTGCACGAGGCAAGATACGATCAGTAGTGTACGGAGCATGTGCAAGAATACAGGATATAGTATTCCCCTCCTCCATTGTGCTGGACAAGCCATGCGGTCAAGCAGGAAGTTAATTCTTATTTGTATTGATTGGTCAAGAGAATGTGCGGGTGGAGCTTAATATGGGAGGAGTTATGTGCCTATATAAGGAGCCTGCACTATTGTCCGGGGCTCAGAACTTGCTGTATTTTGGTGACATTAGTCCCTCTGAGTCCCGATCGGTGATCCAATAAAGAATCTCTTCCTTCCTGAAGAAACCTGTGTCCATCTCTCTGTGCTTGGCTTCCATCAGTTTCTCCGGTATCATTTGGTGCATTGGCCGGGAAGCTCATCGTTCAACGGTAGCTGAGAGGCAGAGGCGTGAGACGGTCTATCTTTGCCCACGTTCTCTACGGCTGCACCCCTGAACTTCTGCGTGGACCTCCCTTCGTCTCGGCGCCACTGGTCTGTTGTCCAGGAGATCATCGGCCTCTACGTAAGAAGTGCTGGGGTGTCCCCGTCGATGAGTGTGAACTCAGGTTCAGGAACGAGGAGGTAAGACAACTGCTGTTTTAGACGGCAGACCCACTAGGGGTATACCGATTGTGCGGTAGGCCCATAAGGGGTTTGAATTGTGTATGGAATCTGCCCCCTCTGTCGGAGGGAGGGAGCGAAGGCGCACCGCTCAATCGAACGCTCTTTAGTAAGACCGTTTGATTTGGTTAGTCAGGCGGGGTTCTGGTGTAAATAGCCCTAGCCGGACACCGGTGTCTTGTCTAGACTAGCGTTCTAGGGTCTATATTTTGTTCGCTAAGTTGGAGGGACCGGGAGACTAAGCGGCGTCTGTGTAAATTCGGTTCGCTAGCTCTCAACCTATCTTGGCTAAGTGGGAAGGCGTGTAAATTTGGAACCCACTAGATTTTTGATAGTAATCGACTAAGAGGCGTTTGTGTAAATTCGGTCCTCTAGCTCGCTATATGTGGTGCTTGGGCAGTGTGGCTAACCAAAACGGATGTAGATAGTTTTAGGTAGTCCATTCAAGGTACTGGCCAATAGTTTAGTTGGGATTGTAAATGTGTTAAAGATTGTTAGTAAAGTGTATATCTTGTTAGATAGTGCGAGCTCAGCCGTCTAGCGAGAGTGTTAATAGTGTGTTGCTGTATCATAGTGCACGGTACCATAACCCTGTATATTTACTGACACTGTATATAAGTACTAATCACTGTCGTCCATTGCATGTTTAACACCATAACCACTAATAATTGTATTGTGACCTTAAATTGTGCTTTGACCTATGCTAACCGTACTGTAACCGCTATTTGTAAAAGACGATGTTACTGGGGTGTGTTATAGACGGGTAATTCATATATAGAGAATTATAGCGTGGGTGACTGTATAGTTTCGCCAAAGGGCATAATATTGATTATCTAGTGACTGGTGTAACAGCTGTGTGTGTACGGGAGTGTTTATTGTGTTATTGTGTACGTTTCACTTGGTAACCGTACCACGTGGTGCTGTTGCCAGAGGAAACGGGTGTGACTGTTGAATAGCACGCGTGCATAGTATTCGTTGTCAACGACGTTCCATTGATAAGTATGGGCGCGTCGGAGTCAACGATTCCGGATCCCTTAGGTTGTATGGTAAAGAATTTTAAAAAGGGATTCAAAACATGTGATTTTGGGGTTAAAATGTCTCCTGTACGTTTGGTCACTTTGTGCACTAGGGAGTGGCCTACTTTGGTTGCGGCATGGCCGCCACGTGGTAGTTTGGATCCAACCCTGATACAGCGTGTACACGTGGCTGTGTCAGGTAGGCCTGAACTTTACGGACAGTTTCCATATATTGATTGTTGGAGACAGGCCGTAAACGACTCGCCAAAATGGATTCAGATATGCCACGAGGAGCAATGTCGCCTCATGGTGGCCAGGACTTGTTTGTCCACTAGGACTGTGGTTAGGCCCATTTTGGACACGCCCCCTGAGTCCGAGATCCCTTTGCCGCCCCCTTACTTCCCTACAGGAAGAGGTAACGCGAATGCAGGAAGTTCTATACCCCTCCCCTTATTGCCCTCATCCACTTCCGCTTCCTCCTCTAGTACAGAATCCACCCCCCCTCGTATTAAACCTCCCCTTCCGGAACCAGAACCAACCCCCGTTAGATCTAAATATCCTGATTTGGCGCCACTTCAAACTTCCGGTCAAGCTTCTTCTAGCTCGGCTGGGAGTATTCTATTTACTAACTTTTCCCAAAATCAAGCTCCCACATCCTCATGCCCTATTTCCCCCCGACTGGAACCCATAACTGACGCCCCTTCACGTAGCCCTATACTAACCAGACAACTGACCGGTACCCAACAACTTAAGCATTATCAGATGCCTCTTCGTCTGAATCCCGGGTCAGCCTATATCGATGCCGCAGGTCAAATGGCACATGCTGACCCAGTCTTCGTATATGTCCCGTTCACGACTACCGATCTCTTGAATTGGAAGACCCACAATTCCTCGTACACTGAGAAACCACAAGCTATGACCGATCTGTTCACCTCGATAGTTCAGACACATAATCCGACATGGGCTGATTGCCAGCAGTTATTAATGACTTTGTTTAATAATGAGGAAAGGACAAGGATTAATCAAGCGGCCATTAAAGCGCTAGAGGATAGAGCCCGTGCTTTGAATCAAGCCAATCCGGCAGCATGGGCCGCAACACATTATCCTAACACCGATCCCAACTGGAATGTAAATGGTGCAGATATGGTTCAACTCAGAGCCTATAGAGACGCTATAATTGCTGGCATGAAAGCCGGAGGGAAGAAAGCCATTAATATGTCGAAGACAGTTGAGGTGATTCAGAAAAGTGATGAAGCGCCCAGTGTCTTTTATGACCGATTATTGGAGGCATACCGCTTGTATACCCCCTTTAATCCGGAAGACGCAGATAATTCCCGAATGGTGAACTCCGCCTTTGTCAGCCAAGCTTACGGAGATATTAAGCGCAAGCTACAGAAGTTAGAAGGGTTTGCAGGTATGTCTATTACCCAACTAATGGAGGTAGCGAATAAAGTATATATGAACAGGGAAACAGAGACAAAGAAAGAGGAAGAGCGCAAGATGCGTAAAAAGGCTGATATGCTAGCGGTAGCGATCGCAGGCGTAGATAGACGGGGCCCAGATAGAGGCGATAGTAAGTGGAATGAGGAACCTCTGAGTAGAAATCAGTGCGCATACTGTAGGGAAGAAGGGCATTGGAGAAATGAGTGTCCGCGAAGAGAACAGTATGAGAGAGACAGACCTAGGACAGGTTATGGAAACTTTAGAGGCAGAGCGAGAGGTAGAGGAGGCCCCGGAGGGAGCAATGGTAATAGAGGGAGTAATGGGAACAGAGGAAGTGTAAGGGAAGATAGGTACTATCCAGCAGCGCAAAGGTCCCGCGATAGAGAAGGTAGGGACTTTGTAGGATTGGCTGACACGGTCATGGAGGACTATTGATACCGACCGGGCTCCATCCCCCTTGGTCGAGCGGAGCCTATGGTCGATGTATCAATAGGGGGAAAAAGGAGTGCGTTCATGATCGACACTGATGCTGAACATTCGGTGGTGACTAACCTAGTTGCTCCTCCATCTGGAAGAACTATTACTGAAATAGGAGCAACTGGAAGAAGTGCTGCAAAACCGGTTCTTAAAAGTCGACTCTGTACATTGGGAGGCCACGTAGTAAAACATCAATTCCTTTATATGCCTGAATGTCCAGTCCAATTGCTGGGACGTGATATGCTATCTAAGTTACAAGTGCAGATTACGTTCCTACCAAATGGAACAACATCCTTAAAGTTTAATGGACCTTCAGGTATTATGACATTATCCGTACCAAAGGAAGAAGAGTGGCGACTTTATACAGCGTTGACTAGCCAAAACCCTAGGAGTGATGAGTCCTTATTCAACATACCAGGAGTTTGGGCAGAGAACAACCCACCAGGACTGGCCCGCAATATTCCACCTATTAAAATCGAACTAAAACTTGGGGTTTATCCAGTGAGCCTAAGACAATATCACATCCCGCAGAAGGCTAAGAAGAACATCCAATCTTATCTGGATAAGTTCATACGGTATGGTATCCTAAAATTCTGTACTTCCCCCTGGAACACCCCATTGCTGCCTGTTCAAAAGCCCGGTACAGATGAGTATCGACCTGTGCAGGACTTGAGAGCAGTCAATGATGCGGTTGTTAGTATACATCCAGTTGTGCCCAATCCATATAACCTGCTTGCTTTAATTCCGGGCGGGGCTACCTATTTTACAGTCTTAGACCTCAAAGATGCCTTCTTTTGCCTCCGAATTGCCGCAGAAAGTTAATGTATCTTCGCTTTCCAATGGGAAAACGCTGTAACGGGCTCAAAACGCCAAATGACCTGGACAAGACTGCCCCAAGGGTTTAAAAATTCACCTACCCTATTTGGTTCAGCTCTAAGTCAAGATGTATTGGATTTCGAGTCCATCCCAGGAGAGTGTGTATTGTTACAATATGTAGATGACTTGTTGATAGCAGCAGTTACAAAGGAAATATGTCAGCAAGCAACGCACGATCTACTACACATTCTCTGGAAGGCAGGATACAAGGTGTCTAGAAAGAAGGCTCAGTTGTGTTTGCCAACTGTCAAATATCTGGGATTCCATATCTCTGAAGGTCAAAGAATTATGGGGCCAGAGAGAAAAGAAGCTGTGTGCCAAATACCGATACCCAAGAATAGAAGACAAGTGCGAGAATTCTTGGGGGCAGCAGGCTTCTGTAGGATATGGATTCCCAGCTACGCGATACTGGCAAAACCTCTGTATGCAGCTATCAAAGGTACAGAGCACGACCTCTTCTTATGGACTCAAGAACAGCAAACGGCATTTGAAGATGTGAAGAAGGCTTTGATGAGTGCCCCAGCATTAGGTCTACCTGATCACACACGACCATTCTACCTGTATGTACATGAGCAAAGAAGAATGGCTGTGGGAGTATTGACACAGTACTTGGGATCATGGCAAAGACCTGTTGACTACATGTCTAAGCAACTGGATGCAGTGGCCAGCGGACTTCCACCTTGTCTAAGAGCCGTAGCTGCAGCCGCCCTGCTAGTAGCTGAAGCCGATAAACTCACTCTGGGTCAAGAACTTTATGTACGAGTCCCACATGCAGTACAGACGTTGTTGGATTACAAAGGAAATCATTGGTTTAGTAACAGCCGTATGACCAAGTATCAAGCAATGTTGTGTGAAAACCCAAGAGTGCATTTAGAGACTGTAAACACCTTAAATCCAGCTACCCTTTTGCCACAACCTACTGAAAGTCAACTTGATTGTTTGGAAGTAATGGATGAAGTATTTTCAAGTAGACCAGATCTTCGTGATTTTCCCATCCAGAACCCCGATGTTCAATATTACACCGACGGCAGTAGTTATGTGAAAGAAGGGATCCGCTATGCAGGATATGCAGTAACAACGATAGACAAGGTGATAGAAGCTCGGCCACTGGCAAAAGGAACATCAGCACAAAAGGCAGAATTGATAGCACTGACACGAGCGTTACAATTGGCTGAAGGATTAAGAGTGAACATCTACACGGACTCCAAGTATGCGTTTTTAACCACTCATGCCCACGGAGCTTTGTATAAAGAAAGAGGACTATTGAATTCAGAAGGCAAAGAAATCAAGTATGCAGCTGAAATCCTACAACTATTGGAAGCAGTGTGGGAGCCGAGAGAAGTCGGTATTATACATTGCCGAGCGCATCTGAGAGGAGATGGTGATGTAACCAAAGGAAATCGGATGGCAGACAGTACAGCTAAGCATGCGGCTGAATCGGGAAGACAGGAGTATGTGGGGCATATAGCTGCTCTTATACCAACTCCACTGTCTCAATGGACTCCAGTTTATACAGCTCAAGAAGAGGAGTGGTTAAAGACTGAACCTGGAAAGTATTTGGAGAACAAATGGTATCAGTTAGAAGATGGAAGAATAGTCATTCCAGCATCACTAGCGGTAGAAATTGTCCAAAACTATCACAACGGGACACATTCTGGGAGAGACAGCACAGAAGAATCTCTCAGAAAACATTTCTACATACCAAGATTGTCCAACTTGACTCAGGCCATTGTACGAAGATGTGTAACATGTGCTAAAAATAATGCAAGGCAAGGACCAGTAAAGCCACCAGGAGTCCAGTTTATGGGGGGACTCTCCATGTCCGATTTACAAATTGACTATACAGTAATGCCTAAATCTGGTGGACATCGCTACCTGCTGGTGGTTGTGTGTACCTATTCAGGCTGGGTAGAAGCATGTCCTACTCATACAGAGAAAGCAGGAGAAGTTGTGAGATTCCTGCTACGAGAAATAATACCCCGATATGGACTACCCTGCTCTATAGGATCGGACAATGGTCCAGCTTTTGTTCATCAGTGCCTACAACAACTGACTCATATGCTTGGTATAAAGTGGAGGCTTCATACGGCATATAGACCCCAGAGTTCTGGTAAGGTAGAGAGAATGAATAGAACTATTAAGAATCAGTTGGCTAAAATGTGTAAGGAAACCCAACTTAAGTGGAACGTTCTCTTGCCCATAGCTCTATTGCGAATCCGCAGTACACCTACCAGAAGGATGGGCCTCTCTCCTTTTGAAATCATGTATGGGCGACCACCTCCCGTACTTGGTAACTTAAGGGGGGATTTGAGTCAGTTGGGAGAAGGAATTACCCGGCAGCAGGTTGTAGAGTTGGGTAAGACTATGGAGGAGGTACAGAAATGGGTACAAGATAGATTACCTGTGAATATTTATCCCCCAGTTCATAGTTACCACCCAGGAGACCAAGTGTGGATTAAAGAGTGGAATAATGTACCGTTAGGGCCCAAGTGGAGAGGTCCTTATGTTGTTCTTTTGTCTACCCCTACAGCGATAAAAGTAGCCGAAGTGACTCCGTGGATACATCACTCCAGGGTTAAACCAGCAGCAGTCGATTCTTGGCAAGTTACAGCAGATCCAGAGAATCCCTGCAAGATCCGGTTAAAGCGCACGACTCAGTCGGAGTGACGAGGAACCTTGTGGATTACAAATTTTATTGTTTCAGGGATTTGGTAAGTGAGTGAGAAGGCCATAATAAAGCCTGTCCGCTCACCAACGTATAGTATATAAGCCAGGAAAAGTCTCGAAGGGACCCCTGTGAAGACGAGCAGAACTCCATTCCCTGCAGCCCTTACATCCTGGAAGCTGAGGTGCCTTCGCACGGACGAAGACTGAGGATGACGACGAAAGATGTGTTCTTAATAATGTTTTTATATGTGTATTTTTATATTCAGGAAGGTAGAGGTACCGACACTCCTAGCTGTGAGGTATGCATTAAGACTACAAGAACAGGTAACCATATTTCCCAAACCCTAATTTGGCATTCACAATACGAGTGTAAAGGAGATGTATCAAGATGTAGATACCTAAATATAGAATATAGTGTGTGCCATTTAGGAGTAGGAGAACCTAAGTGCTTCAGTCCAGAGTATCAACCTCGTACAATTTGGTTGACTCTCAGGAATGGAGATCCTCAGGGGACCCTAATTAATAAGACGGTATTAGAATCCGTACATTCTTCGGGTGTTCTGCTATTTGATGCGTGTAAGGCGATATCAAGTGGTAGAAAGCCGTGGAATGTATCTGGGGATCTTAGATGGGAGAGGACGTATGGGTCTAACGATAAATATATTTGTCCCAGTAGTAAAAATAAATATGTGAGTCCTAGATGCCCAAATAGAGATTATAACTTTTGCCCATATTGGTCTTGTGTGGGGTGGGCAACTTGGGGACAGACAGTAGACAAGGACATGATTGTGACTAAGTTGCCTACCAGCCCATATTGTAAGTCTATGGAATGCAATCCAGTCCATATACTTATAAATAACCCCGACAAGTTCTTAGATAAATATGGTAATTTATTTGGGTTTCAAATATATGGGACGGGTTTAGACCCTGGGACAGTATTGTTTATAGGGATAGAGACTGATACGGTATCCTCCCAGACTCATCAAGTATACCATTCCTTTTATGAAGAGATGAGCATAGATAATAAGATCCCCCATAATGCTAAAAACCTGTTTATTGATTTAGCCGAGAGTATTGCCGGTAGTCTTAATGTTACCAACTGCTATGTGTGTGGAGGTACTAACATGGGAGACCAATGGCCTTGGGAAGCAAAGGAGGTAATGTCCGGTTCTGAGGCAGTTGACCAATTAATATCTACACAAGCCGATTATCATATGAGTGTTAGAGGTAAATCTGAGTGGAGATTAAAGACCTCCATCATAGGTTATGTTTGCATAGCAAGGAAAGGAATGATGTATAATACTTCTGTAGGAGAATTAACTTGTCTAGGGCAAAAAGCTTATGATGATGATACGAAGAATACAACTTGGTGGTCGGCTTCAAATGTCTCAGAACCATCTAACCCGTTTGCTAGATACGCCAATTTAAAGGATGTGTGGTTTGATCTATCCATCACATCTACCTGGAGAGCCCCAGCAAATTTGTACTGGATCTGTGGTAAGAAAGCCTATTCGGAGTTGCCACAGGACTGGGAAGGGGCATGTGTGTTGGGTATGCTCAAACCATCCTTCTTCTTGTTACCTATTGAAACAGGTGAGACTTTAGGTGTTAAAGTGTATGATGTGAATCATAGGAAGAAAAGGGGACCCATAGAGATAGGCGCCTGGGAAGATAATGAATGGCCTCCCCAGCGTATTATAGATTACTATGGGCCAGCCACGTGGGCAGAGGATGGTACCTTTGGTTATAGAACCCCAATTTATATGCTCAACCGTATTATAAGATTACAGGCGGTGGTTGAGATCATTACTAACGAGACATCACAAGCGCTCAATCTTCTAGCGAAGCATAATACCAGGATGAGGACAGCAGTATACCAAAATAGATTAGCCTTGGATTACCTTTTGGCAGTAGAGGGAGGTGTATGTGGGAAGTTTAACCTGAGCAATTGCTGTCTTCAAATAGATGACGAAGGGTAAGCAATAGCTGAGCTTACTAGCCATATGGTTAAACTAGCGCATGTGCCTACTCAGGTATGGAAAGGGTATAATCCAAGTAGTTGGTTTGGTAGCTGGCATGAGTGGTTTGGAGGGCTTAAGGCAGTGGTAGGTGGAGTCCTACTGATTTTAATGTTGTGTCTACTCCTGCCGTGTCTTATACCCTTAGTAGTTAGGTCTGTGCAAAGCCTGATAGAAAATATAGCAGAGAGGAAGGCTGCTGCACAGATAATGGCAATTTATAAATATAAGGCTCTAGATCAGGGAGAACCAATGCAGGAAGATGAGTGTTGAAGATTCACATCATAAGATAAGTCTGGTCTGGTTCAAGGTAACTTGCGGTGTATGCAAACCAAGGTTAAGTGATGCCTCAAGTAATTGTGAAATATCAAGAGGCATCAAAGGGGGGAATGTGGTGGAATCTCGGTAAAAATAAATTTAGTAGGCCGAGATTGCCACGTGGCATGTGTACGTGCATATGCTGACGTATCGATCAGTTGGTTGCACGAGGCAAGATACGATCAGTAGTGTACGGAGCATGTGCAAGAATACAGGATATAGTATTCCCCTCCTCCATTGTGCTGGACAAGCCATGCGGTCAAGCAGGAAGTTAATTCTTATTTGTATTGATTGGTCAAGAGAATGTGCGGGTGGAGCTTAATATGGGAGGAGTTATGTGCCTATATAAGGAGCCTGCACTATTGTCCGGGGCTCAGAACTTGCTGTATTTTGGTGACATTAGTCCCTCTGAGTCCCGATCGGTGATCCAATAAAGAATCTCTTCCTTCCTGAAGAAACCTGTGTCCATCTCTCTGTGCTTGGCTTCCGTCAGTTTCTCCGGTATCAATACCTGTCCAATTGTTCCAACAATGAGATTTACGAATGCCGTCATTGGACAGAGGTCATGATCGCGGTGACTGGCCAAACCGAGCAGGATACTCTGAGCCCATACCTGTCCAATTGTTCCAACAATAAGATTTACCAATGCCATTATTGGGCAGAGGTCATGATAGCGGTGACTGGCCAAACCGAGCAGGATACTCTGAGCACATACCTGTCCAATTGTTCCAACAATAAGATTTACCAATGCCGTTATTGGACAGAGGTCATGATAGCGGTGACTGGCCAAACAGAGTTGGATACTCTGAGCCCATACCTGTCCAATTGTTCCAACAATAAGATTTACCAATGCCGTTATTGGACAGAGGTCATGATAGCGGTGACTGGCCAAACAGAGTAGGATACTCTGAGCCCATACCTGTCCAATTGTTCCAACAATGAGATTTACGAATGCCGTCATTGGACAGAGGTCATGATCGCGGTGACTGGCCAAACCGAGCAGGATACTCTGAGCCCATACCTGTCCAATTGTTCCAACAATAAGATTTACCAATGCCATTGTTGGGCAGAGGTCATGATAGCAGTGACTGGCCAAACCGAGCAGGATACTCTGAGCTCATACCTGTCCAATTGTTTCAACAATGAGATTTACGAATGCCGTCATTGGACAGAGGTCATGATCGCGGTGACTGGCCAAACCGAGCAGGATACTCTGAGCCCATACCTGTCCAATTGTTCCAACAATAAGATTTACCAATGCCATTATTGGGCAGAGGTCATGATAGCGGTGACAGGCCAAACCGAGCGGGATACTCTGAGCCCATACCTGTCCAATTGTTTCAACAATAAGATTTACGAATGCCGTTATTGGACAGGGGTCATCATAGCGGTGACTGGCTAAACCGAGCAGGTAACTCTGAGTCCATTCCTGTCCAATTGTTCAAACTACTCACCACATTGGTTTATGTCATTGTACAGCCGGTGTCCATGCCTATTTAAACACATTGTATTCTCCGTCTCAGTAACTTGGTATTAGTCATGTCATATTATTGACATATTAATCCATTCCTAGATTCACGTAACAGGTCTTACTTTTAAAGAGGCAGATAATACAAATACAGGAGGTGGCCCATTCCTTCATTCCTCACTGAGTGCACGACTCTCGGACTTGTGTTATGTATAGCTAGATTTTTTAGTAGAAGTCTCTTCTTGAAACTTAGTTTTTCCCATTTTGGAGTTAAGAAAGTAATATACAGATGTAGGAAGAAGAAAGGAGAAAGAGGGTTTCCTCAATAAATGCAATGGAGAGTTCTGGGGCAAAGCTATAAAAGTGGAGCTGCTGCCAAGGAAACTAGTGGAATGTTCGAACTGATTACTTCTAGAATTTCCATAATATCACGTAAAAGTGTCCAAAGTAATGGAAATAATTAAATATGGTGCTGGAAACCACTACAACAAACGTTGTACTATGTCCCAAGTATGCATTAATGCAATGAAATCATTTAATTAATCATGTAATATTTTGATGTGAAAATGATTCACGTAATATTTTCCTTTGGAAAATCCAGACATATTTTAGAGCCTGTTTTTCTCAATGAACTGTTATTTTTAACTTGCTAAGGCCTTGATTTAATAAGCTTTCCACATTATTTATCTTCAGAAGTCACGGTTAAAGTCTATGAGAATAATTGTAGATACATTTATTTGGAAACATTTTCTAACAGTTTTGAATCATTCGAAAAGCTTATTAAATCAAGGTCTAGAGTGGTGGGAGCAACATATTGAATCCCCAATGACAGGAGTAAGGGCTAAACTAAACATCAGAAAGATCAGCTTGCAACATCACTTTCTGCCACAAAGTGGCAGCAACATACCACATATACATAAGTGTTGGTTACTGTGTGATGCTTCGTTATTTTACTTGCCATTCGAGTTTCTGCTAAAGTAACATTTTTCATAAATTCTTCTAAATTTTCTGATCCTAATAGTGAGGTGATTTTTTTTTTACTAACTTAACTGATAGAATTAGCATAAAACGTCTACAATGGCTAAGCATTAACGGAATTCTAGTTCACATACAGTGTATCAGCTAAGCTAAGATTCTCTGTCACTGTGCTATATAAGAGAACTTTCACGGCAGGTTATGGTTTTAAGGGGAGCGCTGACAACGTATTGTTTGCAATATTTATTTTCAAATGTTTTTTTATTATTTTAAAAAAAAATGTTCAATAACAATAATGACAATAACATCGCATAAATTACAAATTAACTTAACAAAAATTTAAATTAAAATTAAAAAAATATAACTGGGGAATACAATGAATATATCTTCCCAGTATTAATTACATTTATATATGAAATGATTGTTTGGAATATTTCCATGTTTCTGTTGTAGCACTGTAGTTTGTCGCTATATAAAATTATCTAATTTTTGGGATAAATCTTACTTGCCTGAGGGATATTCAGAATAATAATCTGCTTTCTCTTCACAGTTTATACGGGATGTTTTACTTTTATTTCTAACATTTGGTGAAGTATATAGAGGACCATATCGTTTGAGCGGCAGCATATGCATATCATACCACTACTTAGTTCTGGCGAGTCATTTCAGAATGAAAATAAAAAGAACAAGAAAGCTGAAAATGTTTGGTTTTTAATTTTGTGTTTATTCATTTATTGTATTTTTTTCTTATCTCCATAAAACAGGAATTTTATGGCAAGACAGGAGGCTTCATATTTGCTTATCTTTCTTTACTGAAACTCCCAGCAGCAAAGAAACAGTTAACAGCAGTGTAAAAAAAGTTTAACCAATCAGAGTGCATCACAGCAATATAAACTGTCATCAGGCTCCTCCCAATTCCTCTTTCTTTGCTGCTTAGCCTCCCAGGTGAGTCTATTCTAATTATACTCCTATTTATGCTCGATTTTTATATA
Source organism: Pelobates fuscus (assembly GCF_036172605.1). NCBI lineage: Eukaryota > Metazoa > Chordata > Amphibia > Anura > Pelobatidae > Pelobates > Pelobates fuscus. The sequence goes on from NC_086318.1 coordinate 432,263,503, forward strand.
TATATATATATGAGTATATTGCTTTAATATTATATATATTTATTCATTTACTTATTCTAGTATTTTTTCTCAGCCTTTCTGTGCTTTTACACTCTGCTTAGGTGACATGGGCTGACTCTCCAGTCAACCTATAAACACAATTGCCTCTCTTATTTTTTCTACCATACTTGTATTCTTATACTGTCTGTTTAACTGACACACTTTTCCCCGCAGCGCCCGGCATTTTGCCGGTCCGCTCCGCTCAGTTTTTTCCCTCACACACTTCGTGTGTTGCATTGCGTCTCCATAGAGACGTTTCCCGCCCTTTTCTTTCCGCGGCCATTTCTATTTACCTTTCCCGGGCTTCCTCTCAGCGCCATCTTGCGGAAATTTTATGCGCGGCGGTTCACTCGCATTTCAGCTCCCACTGCAGAACGCGACCCAGCTGTTCGGTAAGTACTTTTATCCCTTAAAGCCCCAGACCTTTTTATTTTAAATCATTAAAGATACATACTCAAAATTTCCCTTTTTTCTTGACAGGTTTTTTCAACTTAAAAAATCCTTGCTTGATACTGAGGGTGACCCCCTCAAGCCTTTATTCAGAGGGTGACCCCCTCTAGCCTTCCTTCAAGGGTGACCCCCTCTAGCCTTCCTTCAAGGGTGACCCCCCTTTTTTTCTGCCTCTATACAGGGTAATCCCTATTTGATAACACAGGCACATACCTGTTATTTGATTTTGGACATTTCATTGTCCTTCTCTCTCTGGGTGAACCCCATTGATATATTGTGGATGAACCCCACTGTTACAAAAATTACTTTCTGTATAAGTCCACCGCCTCATTGTAATTAGTTTGTCTGCATACCAAAATTAAAAATAATAAAAATTTAAAAATGTAAAAAAAAAAAAAAAAATTTTTAAACTATATATATATATATTGTATATAATATTATTCTCTTTTGTGGTGACCCCACTGTTATTGACATTATGTCTGATGTGCCAGAACCAGCAGTTTCTGCCGAACTTAAGGCTTGGCTATTCAATGCCATCACTGAATCTATTCCTAAAGCTTTAGCGGCTTTCAGCGAGCAGACAATACCAGCCCATACGGCGACCATTACCCAACTCTCAGATTCCGAAGATTCTCACACTTTGGAACATGAAGGAGCCCCTCGCAAACGCCCTTGGAAGGGCGATAGCGCCACCGCCGGTAAAGGCAAAGCGCCCGCTAAACACCCTAAAGTGCCCTATTCAAAACCCAAACATGATTTTGACGCATTTGAGGGTTCTACCTCTGACTTTAACCTCCAAGTATTAGACGAATACTACGCAGAACACTCTGATACTGAGGCTGCGCCTCATAAGACATTCCGAGACCTTTATCCATCCGATTCTGCAACTAATGAACCCCTCATACCTCTAGAGGAACTCCAATCGGAGTCTGACCCCATGGATACCTTATTTGACACCTCTGGACGCCCTCTATTTGACCCCAGGTGCATTAAGCACCCTAGATCGGCCGAATGGACACCCCCAGACCACATTGCCAAATATTGTAGAATGTGGCTCCGTCGGCCTTTAGAAAAAGAGGTGAGAGCCAAATTAAGGGCTGAATGCCCACGCCCCACCATCCCAGACAAGGTGGCCAATACACCAGAATTCGACCCCTTCCTTGTGACCTTTCTAACCAAGTCAGGGAAAGACCCCCGTAAAGGTCTAGAACAGGGTCTTAAAACTGCTCAAGACAAGTTGATGGATGTGGCGGGCCCGCTCATACAAATCTTCATTATTGCAGACGAGGCTTTATCAGGTGGCACATTTGACGCACATATGGTGCGAGAGTGGGCACAAAGGGCCTTATGCCTTTTAGGCAATGCCAATGTGGCAATATCAACAGAGCGGCGGAAAGCCGTCCTTTATAAAATTGATGCTAAACTTGCCGAACTAGGCACCAAAGAACTTGGTCCAGAGGCTCAAGGCATGTTATTTGGAGACAAGTTCATAAAAGAACTAAGTAAACACGTCTCTGTTTTTACAACACTGACAAAGGCACAATCCTCTATTCGCAAGGTATTTCGCTCTCAGCGTTTTTCCGGAAGAGCTGGTCGCTATAGAGGCCGAGCGACTGGCAGAGCCGCCTTCACAGGCTACAGGCCTCGACCTTCAGACACCTGGAACTCGGGCAATACCCGATTCCAACACAGACAACTTTTTCCCTCTCGCGGAGCAATCCGAGGACGTGGATCCGCTTCCCTACGCGGTCGCTCTGCTACAGGTAATGGACCTTCCTTATTCTCTTATTCCTATTGCCGGCCGGTTAACCCTTTTTTCCCAACAGTGGTCTCAACTAACTCAGGATCCTTGGATCCTTCAAACGGTGTCCGGGTTCCACCTGGATTTTTCAGTCGAACCAATTCAAAATTCCCTTCCTACCCCAATAAAAATGTCTTTGCTAGACGAGTCGACTCTACGGAGCGAACTCAACGATCTATGCACCAAAGGTGCGATCGAACGAGTTGTGGGCCCACAGGTCTTCGTAAGCAACATGTTTCTGGTAAAGAAAAAAAATCAGGGGGTCTACGACCAGTCATCAACCTGAAAGATCTGAACAATTTCATCGTATACCGTCACTTCAAAATGGAAGGGATCCATTTATTGAGAGACCTACTCTCCGAGGGAGATTGGTTCTCTCGCTTCGACCTAAAGGATGCATACCTCACGGTGCCGGTAACACCAGCACACCGCTGCCTCCTTCAGTTTCGTTGGGAACAGACACTATGGCAGTTCACCTGCCTCCCCTTCGGCCTATCTTCCGCACCCTGGTGCTTTACCAAACTAATGAAACCAGTGATGGCCTTACTGCGGTCCCAAGGAATCCGCTCCATAATCTATCTGGACGATATCCTTCTCATGGCACAGGACCAGGAAACCCTCCTCCATCATACAAACATGACCTCCGCCCTATTGCAGAATCTTGGCTTCGTGATCAATCACCAGAAATCATCTCTAACACCGTCCCAGACGATACAATTCCTGGGATTCCAGATAGACTCCGTTCAAGCAGTCCTTCAACTTCCGGCACCCAGAATAAAATCCATAAAAAGAGACATTCGGAAGTTACTGATATCACCACACCTTCGCCTACGGGATCTAGCCCGCACCATTGGCTTGCTCTCCGCCTCAATACAGGCTATATTCCCTGCCCCACTGCACTACCGGGCACTGCAACGATTAAAGACCCAATACCAGACGAGGTCCGGCTCGAGCTCCATTGGTGGCTACAACATATGGATGCCTGGAATGGAAGAGCCATTTTCGGATCCCAGCCAGACTTCATCCTGGAATCAGATGCAAGTTTGCTCGGATGGGGCGCAACCTGCTCGGAAACCTCTACAGGAGGACTCTGGTCCCACTCAGAACGCGCACTTCACATCAACTGCCTCGAACTGATTGCAGGCTCATTTGCAATCCGCAGCTTCGCCAAAGATGTCTACAACTGTTCAGTTGTGCTGAAGATGGACAACGTGTCCGCAGTCCGCTACGTGAATCATCTAGGAGGTTCCAAATCAAAGATGCTCTCAGATCTGACCAAGGAATTATATCAGTTCTGCCTAGACAGGAATATCTCCCTGCGAGCGGAATATCTGCCGGGAACAGACAACCTCGTCGCAGACTGGTTCTCCCGCCACTGGAGGGACTCCAGCGATTGGCAACTGAATCCACAAATATTTCAACATCTCCAGATTTGCCGGGGACCATTCAACCTGGACCTCTTTGCATCTCGCCTCAACAGGCAGACAGACGCTTTTTACAGCCGGTTACCGGACCCAGCGTGCCTTGCAGTTGATGCCTTCCTACAGAAGTGGCCGATGTCAGGGGCATATGCGTTCCCTCCATTCTCCATGATTCCACGCACGCTACAACTTCTCAGAACTCAAGGTGTCAAGATAACTCTAGTGACCCCGCTATGGCGGGCCCAACCATGGTACCCTTACCTACTGGAAATGTCAGTGGACTTTCCCCTGCTGCTACCCTGCACCCACGACCTCCTCAGAGACTCGATAGGCAACTTTCACCCATTGGCGATCCAAGACCATCTCCAACTAGTGGCTTGGACCATTTCAGGGGATCGTGGAATGTCTCAGGCCTTTCGACAACTGCTCAGGGACTCCTTTGGGACTCATGGGCCCCAGGAACCAGACGCTCTTACATCTCTGCATGGCGCCTATGGAGTTGCTGGTGCTTGGAAAGGAACCTTGATCCCTTTTCAACACCTATAATTAATATTATTAACTTCCTGTCGTCTCTATTCGACCAGGGTAAATCCTACCGGACCATTAACGTGTTTCGGTCTGCTATTTCTGCAGCGCACGTTCCTATAGAAGGCTCTTCGGTGGGCAAACACCCGTCTGTCTGCAGACTCTTGCGGGGCATCCGCATCGCTAGACCCCCGAATCCCAAATATAATCAATTCTGGGACGTTGCCGTCATGCTCACGTTCTTGGAAGCTTGGCCGGACAACGAAGCGCTTTCCCTACGCCAATTATCAGCCAAATTAGCTCTCCTCCTCTGCTTAGTCTCCTTCCGAAGAGTTTCCGACATCAGGGCTTTCGACTTTCACGCCCTCGATTTCACACCAGAAGGGGTACACTTTCACATCACTAGACGCACTAAGACCAACTCATCTACCGTGAGCTACCCTTACTTCTCGGAGAGACCACTCCTATGCGTAGCCCGGTGCATAAGACACTATATCGCTCGCACTACCCTTCTCAGAGCACCTACCGGGCCCCTCCTGGTATCCTATGTACGGCCTCACAAACCAGTTTCGTGCCCTACCATTGCACGCTGGATTAAATGGCTCCTAGCCCTGGCTGGCATTGACGCATCTTTCGGGGCTCACTCGGTTAGAGGCGCAGCCGCCTCTTCAGCACTCTTAGCTGGAGGTTCCTTAGCGGAAATTCTATCCTCCGCTGATTGGTCTAGAGAATCCACCTTCCGTACCTTTTATTTTAGACACTCTCCTCACGTTTCTCTGTCCTTGCTATCTGTGCGTTAAAATAGCAAATATGAAGCCTCCTGTCTTGCCATAAAATTCGGGATTATTCTAGCTCCTAGTGACCGAATAATCTAAATTTTATTAAAGACAGGAGGCGAATATTTTCCCACCCTAGATTTCTTTTCCCACCCTTCTAGGTAAGTATCCTGTACTATCTCCAATTTCTAACTATGACTTACATCCTCTCTTTCGCTAACCTAGACTCATTAGGTCGTTATTATTATAACCCGTTTTTTTCTATTATATTTAGTTCATTAAATTCTAGATGGTCATTTACTGTTATACCACTCAGTTATTACCATAGTTAGAGCTTGCACTAAATTGGAAGTCAGTTCACTGCATTTATTTGGTTTTTTCTTTTGCCAAAGAGACCATACTTTCACGATGTTTCTCCTTCCTCCTAGTGTGAAGATCGCTTGCCTTCTGCCTTGACTCTACCTGCGGGTTGATCACTACCTTCATCCTTAAAGATACCTTCACCGTTACCTGTTCATCGTTTTAATGACTACTTTTACATGGTTGACTCTACGACTGATCGGCTACATCAAGAAAGAGGAATTGGGAGGAGCCTGATGACAGTTTATATTGCTGTGATGCACTCTGATTGGTTAAACTTTTTTTACACTGCTGTTAACTGTTTCTTTGCTGCTGGGAGTTTCAGTAAAGAAAGATAAGCAAATATTCGCCTCCTGTCTTTAATAAAATTTAGATTATTCGGTCACTAGGAGCTAGAATAATCCCGAATTCTCATTAAAGATAACTCTCACTAACACGTGTTAAAAATGAAAATACCACTACTATTTACTCCCCTTTCTCCCTCCAATGTATTTGCAGTTCATCACTCTAATGTTACAGCATAACTAATATTAAAAAATAAGTAATATACAAAGTAGATGTGATAGGTTGTAGTAGCATATGTTATTCTACTTTGCAAAGTTATAATGTTTTTAAATAGCTTTTAAATTTAGAATCTATTATCTCCTGCACTGTTAATAGCTTGCTAGACCTTACAGAAGCAACCTCCTGTGTGGTTCAATTTACAGAGGAGGAGATAAAAAAAACCTCTAAAGTAAGTTAAAATCTGCTTGAAAATGGGGGCGGAGCCGGGCTAGCGAGGTGACCAGACGCACTCAGTGTGAGCTCCTGCAACAAAAGCTCAATTATGCCGATAAATCGGGGTACAGTGACACGACTCACCCACAACAAAGCCCACTGGACTAGAGTGGTTTTTACGGACCCGGAGACACCTTACTCGATGCCCAGTCTGTCCGGGAACCACAGCAGCCGGTTCAGGCCTACTGGGAGAGACGAGGGGGAAGGACGGCCGCCTTCCCGCCCGACACTGAAAACCTCACACGAGCAAGTAATGCTTCCCCCCCCCCCCTGTGGACCGGTGGGGGATATCCCGGTCCCTGCCAAAAGGGGTACCCCACCCTCCATATCACACAACAGAGTTGGCGATTCCCTCAAGCAGCATGGGAGCGGGGGCCTCCAAGATGGCGGAAAAGCCTGATCCAACCACAAAAGACGCGCAACTGCACCAACATACAACATCAGGCCCCAGTGGCCATATTAAAGACCCGATCGAAGAAATCTTTGACCGCTTCTGGGCCAAGCTGGCACTGCGTCTACAACCAGCGATGACCCACCGCAAACCTCTCACCCGGGACAAGGTCCACGGCGCGGGGAAATCAGGGAGTCCACCTCAGGGCACAAAGAAGTCCCACGCGACTAACTCCCACACTAAAGGCCCTCCCAGGCTGAGAGTAGCAGGGGGCATAACCCATGGGTGCCGGCCACACCAGCGGAGAGCGACAAGACGACGGCCAACATCGATCAGCAAGATTCCCCGCACTATCCCGAAAAGGACGACCCTGGCCCATACCGGTACCCAGGCTCGTGGCAAGACGGCACCGGATCTCATACAGTCCTGGGGCAGAGGGGAAACCCCGCCTAAACGTCGCCGTGCAACCCCCCTAAGGAAACGGGATCAAGATGAGAGACACCAACTTGGCTTAACATTGGCCTCCAGCAGATGCCGAACGCAGGACAGTGAGGCATCAATCCTGCAACACGACAGGAGCAAGAATGTTGCCTCATATTGCCTAAACACAATCGCCCACCCTAGTGAACTTTGCTCACATGGCAATCTGGGACACTGCCTTCATGCAAAACAGGACAATAGAGTTCCCATTGCGGGCATAGGCTGACTAGGCTCCCAAGGCCTGGAAGTGCCCACTGTTATGGACGCTTTGCAGGTACCCAGGCGCAGCACAAGGCACAGACACCTGACAGTCTCCCTCAGACGTACCACAGAGCTGCGTCTACAACCCTGCTGTGACTCCATACTCAGGGGTTCAATCTACATGCTGACTACAATTATCCTGGCTTGTTTGTTGGTTATTCTTTCCTTTTACTTTCCTATTTTCACACTATAATAGAAATGCATGCCTCGCTCAGGGGCTTATTACCCTCAATAGGTATATCATAACACCGCATGAATGTAGCTCTCGCTACCTATGTACCTGGGGGGGGGGGCCCTTGGGATTTATTATCTTCAGTATAGGCACACACAGTGCATGTACCTTAACCATTACCGTTGAGTGGTTGTAATAGTCTAGCAAGCACTATGAAATCCCTATCGACCCGCTATAAGCTCCCATAGTGTACATAACTTTCATCACAACCGGTAAACTGTTCACACTGTATTGCTATGTTCACTGTTAACCCACCATAAGTATACACAAAACATATAACCCTTATTTAGACCGTCAGGATGCCAATACTGTCTACCATGCATTAGGGTGTTTTTGTCTCCGATAACTCACTAAACCTATCACTACTATTGCCAAGCTGATTATATTGTCCACCATACACAATGTTATTATTGTCTCTAACAATTGCATAGCATGTTTCCTTACTATTTTTTACTTGAAAAATTGTGCGCAGTATCTCCTATGCCATGTTACAATATGCTGTCAAATAGTCTCCTAAGGCGGTTGTGGCGTAGCAGACCTGATTGTTATCCCATGCGTGAACCAAAAGTAATTTGTGAGCATGTTCTGTTCATCTCCCTCAGCATGATTGAAAGCGATGTAGCAAAGTACCACTATTCACACTACTCTATATCTCACAAGCATGAATATACATCTAGATATTATAACTATAAAAAATGCAGAGAATCAGACATGTGATGCTGTTTAATGGTTGATATTTTCTCTTGATACCTTGTAATGTCTATGTTCATTTGTGTAATTTGCAAAGCACTACAAAAATAAAGAATTTAAAAAAAAAAAAAAAAATCTGCTTGAAAATAAAAACAAGATACAACCTTTTTTTTTTCATGCCTTGCTGGCTGTGTGAGTCACAGCCAGGGGAGATGTGGCTAGGGCTGCATAAACAGAAAACATAATTTAACTCCTAAATGGTGAAGATGGATATCTTTTTTTCCCTGCACATTTTTTTTCCTTTTTTTTAAATCGGGTCCATTTTTTTTATTTAAAAGTTCGATATGACCTTATGAGTTTTATTTGGGCTTTTTTAGTACTGAAAAAAGAAGATGGAACAAAAAGGATGTCTAATGGTAAGTCTTATTTTTTTTATTTTACAGCTATTAGTTTATTGCCCCCACACCTCAAATATTATTAGGGTATTAGGTAGGTATTCTTTTATTGGGGAAGGGTGTGGCAAGGGGCTTGGGGACCCCTAGTTGGAGGGGGGATCATTTTTATTATTAGCCCCTACTTGCCGCCAGTGGAAGGGACTGGAGGGGGACAACAGGTGAGACAATAAGTCAGGGGACAATAAGTCAGCCCCAATTATTGTTAAGGGCCCTCACCAGTTACCAATGTGTGGGGGCTGTGGGGGTACTATAGGTCTCCCTATTATTATTGAGGGCCCCCTGTTCCATTTATTTAACAGACCTCTCCCAATGGCTGGAGGGGGGCCACTCGGTCAACTGTTTAGTTTAATAGCCCCCATTTGCAGAAAGTTCCCCCCAGTTGATTATTTAAATAGGTGCCCAACCATGAGGGCATGGGGGACCTTTGCCTGATCCCCCTTTATTGGATTAGCGACTGGGCAGCAATACCCGTCTAGTTACTAGGCTGTTTTTATAACAGTAAGTAGCCACTTTAGTAGACATGCCCCTACTCAAACACAGCAGGTACGGACAGGAGGGAGGGTTTTACAAATACTAAGTATTATATTACACAGCATTAGTATAGTTGTCTGAAAAAAAACTAAATTACAAAACGCCCTTTCTTTTCAAAATGTTGGTCTTTAACCCCTTAGTGACCAGGCCATTTTTCAATTGTATTACCGTTAAGGACCAGGGCTCTTTTTACATTTCTGCAGTGGTTGTGTTTAGATGTAATTTGCCTCTTACACATTTACTGTACCCATACATATTATATACCATTTTTCTCGCTATTAAATGTTCATTCTAAAGATACCATCATTTTCATCATATCATATAATTTACTAGAATAAAAAAAGTAAAATATGATAAAAAAACAAACAAAAAAAAACACAGCTGGCCATCATGCACCCATGTCCCAGTTGGAACATGTCTGAAGCCGACCAATGTAATTCACCTCCGTCAAACTGTATGTTTTTGAAAAGTACACACCCTAGGGCATTTCACATGGTGGCATTTGAACACTTTACATGCACTAATTCTACCACCAGTCTCTGTCAAACGTTTTTGTGGTGTTATTTTTCACTCACACATTCTACTTTGTGCATAGATTCTAAGCTCCTGTTAGGTGTTACTGCCAAAGGACACCACAATATGTACTTGGCATCATCTCCCGAGTACAGCGATAACACTCATGCATACGTTTGTCGGGTTCACTGGGGGGGTGCAAAGCGAAATGTCTGATATGCGGTTTTCAAATTTTATGTATCTTGTTTGCCTATCTTGCTTTTGAGGGCCTTATCAGATATCCCAATGTATTTTCTTGCAATGAGCGTGCATATATTTGAAAAGTTTACACCCCACAGTAGTTGAAGAACGTGTGTGGAGGTAACTGTTCAATCCTCAATTTTACACACGCACACCGCTTTTTGACTGTGATTTAGGAGAGCCCGCTGTTGGTTATTGCAAGAACACACCCCGGGTTGTTTTCTGCGAGGCCTCCTAAGGACACCCATGCCCCCCCATGCATAGGTCTGCCAGGATTTGGGGAAGGTACGGTAACAATTGAATGACTTGCCATTTGAGTTGAAATTGAGAGTATGTCTTCTGATAGGCCTATCTTTAGCTTGGGGCTTATCACATACCCCAGTTTTATATATCGCCACAAAAGGGTACATACTTGAAACGTAGACACCCCGAGGTATTGCATGTATGTGGAGTGCTTTGATGCAACTTTTTTTTAGCCAGACAAAAGATAAAACAAGTTGAAGAACGTGTGTGGAGGTAACTGTTCAATCCTCAATTTTACACACGCACACCGCTATTTGACTGTGATTTAGGAGAGCCCGCTGTTGGTTATTGCAAGAACACACCCCGGGTTGTTTTCTGCGAGGCCTCCTAAGAACACCCATGCCCCCCCATGCATAGGTCTGCCAGGATTTGGGGAAGGTACGGTAACAATTGAATGACTTGCCATTTGAGTTGAAATTGAGAGTATGTCTTCTGATAGGCCTATCTTTAGCTTGGGGCTTATCACATACCCCAGTTTTATATATCGCCACAAAAGGGTACATACTTGAAACGTAGACACCCCGAGGTATTGCATGTATGTGGAGTGCTTTGATGCAACTTTTTTTTAGCCAGAAAAAAGATAAAACAAGTTGAAGAACGTGTGTGGAGGTAACTGTTCAATCCTCAATTTTACACACGCACACCGCTATTTGACTGTGATTTAGGAGAGCCCGCTGTTGGTTATTGCAAGAACACACCCCGGGTTGTTTTCTGCAAGGCCTCCTAAGGACACCCATGCCCCCCCATGCATAGGTCTGCCAGGATTTGGGGAAGGTACGGTAACAATTGAATGACTTGCCATTTGAGTTGAAATTGAGAGTATGTCTTCTGATAGGCCTATCTTTAGCTTGGGGCTTATCACATACCCCAGTTTTATATATCGCCACAAAAGGGTACATACTTGAAACGTAGACACCCCGAGGTATTGCATGTATGTGGAGTGCTTTGATGCAACTTTTTTTAGCCAGACAAAAGATAAAACAAGTTGAAGAACGTGTGTGGAGGTAACTGTTCAATCCTCAATTTTACACACGCACACCGCTTTTTGACTGTGATTTAGGAGAGCCCGCTGTTGGTTATTGCAAGAACACACCCCGGGTTGTTTTCTGCGAGGCCTCCTAAGGACACCCATGCCCCCCCATGCATAGGTCTGCCAGGATTTGGGGAAGGTACGGTTACAATTGAATGACTTGCCATTTGAGTTGAAATTGAGAGTATGTCTTCTGATAGGCCTATCTTTAGCTTGGGGCTTATCACATACCCCAGTTTTATATATAGCCACAAAAGGGTACATACTTGAAACGTAGACACGCACACCGCTTTTTGACTGTGGAACACACCCCGGGTTTATCACGATTCCGGGAACCTAACACGCTAACAGACACACACACACAGAAAAGGTGCCATACCGGACCTTAGAGTGGCCGGGCTAAGCACACACAGAATAGTCAGGAGACAAGCCGAGTCAGGGGAACCAGAAAACAGAATAACGAGAAACAAGCCGAGGTCAAAGGGTAGGAGAAAGTCACAAAGTCAGTTTAACAAGCCAGAGAGTACGTAACCACAAATCACAAGTTCAGAATCAATACTATACAGCAAAGACCACAACAGGGCAGGGAGGAACAGGAAAGGTGAGTATAAATACCCTAGGTTAAATTCTGATTGGATAACTTCCAATCAGAATTAACAATCACATGTGGGAGATATCTAAGCCTCCCACTGTGATTGTGGTACTGTTGCTTTAACGCCGGGTCACTCACGTGACCCCGGCGTTTGCATAAATCAACGACCTTCCAGCGTGCAGCGTTATACATGCTGCCGCTGGGAGGCGTGACGGATGCGAGCGGCGAGTGGCGGAGAGGAGACGCCGCTCGCCGACAGGTAGGAGGAGGGTTGTTTTCTGCAAGGCCTCCTAAGGACACCCATGCCCCCCATGCACGGGGTAAATGTAACAACCCCCGCCCCCCAAAGAAAAAGACACCAAAAAAAAAAACTGAACGGCAAAAAATAAATTAAAAATGAGCCAGCGTGTGGTATCGTTTGAAACAGTCTCCAATGCAGAGTCCAGGCTGCCCAGGGCAATCAGGACAGTAATATACACTGTCTTTTCTCCAGGGCCGTCTTTAACGCGGGGCAAACGGGGCAGCTGCCCCGGGCCCAGTTGCTCCTGGGGGGCCCAGAGCAACTGCCCTGTGGGCCCCGCGATTTGCGCAGCCCCCCTTGGACCCGGCGGTGCGGCTGCACAGAGCCGCACCGGCCCGCACGCTGAGGAGGCTCCCCGGGTGGCTCATGCACTAAGGGCCACCCGGAGAGCATGTGTGAGCAGGGGCCCGGTCTGGCGCTGTGACACTTAAACAGTGCGACCGGGCCCCTTCCTGTACCGGCTGGGAGGAAGTGAAACTTCCTCCCGACGGAGAACACAGCCGCGCGGGAGGAGAATGGCAGGGAGGGGAGTTCCAGAGGAAAACTCCCATCTGCCTCAGCCTGCCACTGGACCCCAGGGAAACCACCCTCCAGGAAAAGGTAAGAACCTGGAGGGTGGCTAAATGTATGCTTGTGTGTAAGTATGTTTGTGTGTGTCAGTATGTCTGTCTGTGTATGTATGTATGTATGTATGTGTGTGTGTATGTCAGTATGCCTGTGTGTCAATACTTCTGTCAGTGTATGTGTCTGTGTGTGTCAGTATATCTGTCAGTGTATGTGTTTGTCTGTGTGTCAGTATATCTGTCAGTGTATGTGTCTGTGTGTATGTATGTCTGTGTGTCAATACGTCTGTCAGTGTATGTGTCTGTGTGTCAGTATATCTGTCAGTGTATGTGTCTGTGTGTGTGTGTCAATACGTCTGTCAGTGTATGTGTCTGTGTGTGTCAGTATATCTGTCAGTGTATGTGTCTGTGTGTGTATGTATGTCTGTGTGTGTGTGTGTCAATACGTCTGTCAGTGTATGTGTCTGTGTGTGTCAGTATATCTGTCAGTGTATGTGTCTGTGTGTATGTATGTCTGTGTGTGTGTGTCAATACATCTGTCAGTGTATGTGTCTGTGTGTGTCAGTATATATGTCAGTGTATGTGCCTGTGTGTGTATGTATGTATGTCTGTGTGTCAGTATGTCTGCCAGTATATATTTGTGTGTCAGTGTATGTGTGTGTCAGTATGTATCTGTGAATGTTTTAATGTCTGTCTGTGTGTATGTGCCAGTACGTCTGCCTATGTGTATGTCAGTATGCCTGTGTGTGTCAGTATGCCTGTGTGTGTGTCAATACGTCTGTGTGTGTGTGTGTGTGTGTCAGTATGTCTGCCAGTATATATTTGTGTGTCAGTGTGTATCTGTGAATGTTTTAATGTCTGTCTGTGTCTGTATGTGCCAGTACGTCTGTCAGTGTGATTGCACATTGGGCGTAATTGGGGGGAGGGATAGGAGGGGCAGGGCCCAGGGGGCCCAAGAAAATGCATTGCCCAGGGTCCTAATCATATTAAAGACGGCCCTGCTTTTCTCTGCCCCCTCTTAGAACAGACCCTGCATCTTTTTTTGGGATTCTGTTTTGCCGCAGTAGGGGGAATTTTAAAAATAAAATGTGTAGCCCCAACTCTGCTCTCTCCCATCACCGCCCAGGGAGCAGGTGCATCACAGTACAAAATCCCCGAAATGATCTGGAGCTGAAACTGTAAAAATCTCAGTTGCGTCCCGGGGTTTGCTTTTTTGAACAACAAGAAAGCATTGTGGGTTGCAATCTGCATTAGGTAGATTTCAACCTTTTTGTACCAGGCCCTTGTCTTTCGTATAACTAGTTAGGGCTGCATCAGCTGATCTGCCAGATCAACCCCACCCATATGACGGCTATAGGCATTGATGCACACTGGCTTCCTCGTTCTCTCAGCTCTGCCACGTACAGGGACCTCCACAGTCCCCTCAGTGTGGATGGTGGTAAGAAGGTACACATCCTTCTTGTCTCTGTACTTAACTGCCAACAGCTCCTCTTGGCGCAGAGCTGAGGTCTCCCCCCTCCGTAGCCGGGTGCGTGCAAGTTGTCCTGGGAAACCTGTGCTGTTCTTTTTAATTGTGCCGCAAGCTACTGTATCAAAACAGTACAGTAGCTTGAACAAAGGGACACTTGTATAAAAATTGTCAGTATACAAGTGGTACCCTTTGTTCATCAGGGGGAATATCAGGTCCCAGACAATCTTGCCACTGGTTCCCATATGTTCTGGGCAACCTGGAGGGTCAAGGTGGCTATCCTTTCCCTCGTACACCCGGAAGGCCTGAGTATACCCAGTCTCGCTATCACAGAGCTTATACATCTTTACACCATACCTAGAACGCTTGGAAGGAACATACTGCTTGAATCCCAGCCTTCCCTTATACTTCATCAGGGATTCATCCACGCATATATTCCTTCCAGGTGTATAAGCCTCTGCAAACCTGGCAGCAAAGTGGGTAATCAGGGGGCGGATTTTATACAGCCTGTCAAACTGGGGATGCTCCCTAGGGGGACACAGGCTGTTGTCGCTGAAGTGCATGAAATGCAGAATCATTTCATACCTCTTCCTCGACATACATTGGGAGTAAATCAGGGTAGAGCAGATGGGGCTACTGCTCCAGTAGGAGCGGATGGAGGGCTTCTTTATGATGCCCATCAGCATAGTCAATGCCCAGAATCTTTTAAATTCTGGCACATCGATGGGGGCCCATTGCTGCTTTGCCAAAAAAGAGTCCGGTTTTGTAGCTCGGAATTGATGGGCATATAAATTAGTTTGGGCGACAATGTTCCCCAATACATCATCGCCCAGAAACACCTCCATAAACTGCTGAGGGCTAAATCCTGTGACATCCAAATTAATGCCAGGATTTGCAGTAAAGGATGGGATGTCTGGCCTCTGGTTATGAGGCACTACCCACTCCTCAGCAGTTCTGCCAGCTGGAGCAGCACGTCTCCTTCTGGCAGGGGGACTAGCAGGCACAGATACAACATCACCAGATACATCACTAGCAGTAGACACTGTATCGAGTGATGATGTATCTGAGCACCTGGCAGGGTCAAAATCAGGGTCAGAGTCTGACATATGACTGCTCAGCGCGGGTTGTCTTCCGTGACCCGTGTGCCATGATCACAATTGCTTTACTTAGTGACCTGTCACAAAAAAAAAAAAAATAACCCCTGAAAAAATGAACAGACAGCAAAATAAGTGATGCTGTGCAAGAGCCTGTGATCTGTATAGTGATCACTGGCAGGGCAGGGGTTAATCGTTCTGAAAAGAGCTTTTTGGTCTCAAAAAAGATCACAAAAAAATGAACCCTTAAAAAAAAAAAAGGCACAAACAGCAGAAAAGATCTGCTGTGCAAGAGCCAGTGATTATAGTGATCACTGCCAAGACAGGGGTTAATGGCTCTGAAAAGAGCCTTTGGGTCTCAAGATTTTTTACAAATCCCTACCTATAAATACCTAAATCTCTCTAGCTAAACCACAGATCTCTCTCTCTCTCTCTCTCACACTAAAACACAAGTGAAGAGAGGGAGGCAGATCCACACTAATCAGAGAAATGGGGAACACACTTGGGATGAAATTGCTAATGGGGCAAGCTGTGATTGCCTGCCCCTTATGATGCGGCATGCCCCTTATGATGCGGCATGCTAGGGACGCCCCCAGAAGCCCCATGATTCACTGCCTTTCGAAAAAAAGGGGGGGGGGGGGGAGTTAATAGTGATCATTTTATTTATTTTATATTTATTTTTTTATATATATTATTTTATATGCACGGAGTGCCAGGACCCCTCAAGGCACTCATCACATGCAGTACATCACTGCTATACTATCAGAGCTTCCAGAGCTCAAAATAGGTGCAGACGTACCAGGTACGTCCAAGGTCATTATGGACTGTTTTCTGCCAGACGTACCTGATACGTCCGCAGTCGGGAAGGGGTTAAAGGGCCACTATAGTGCCAGGAAAACATACTCGTTTTCATAGGTTTACAGGGTCTATAGGTCCCCCCCACCCCTGCCGGGCTCTAGGGAGTGGAAGGGGTTAAATTTACCTATTTTTCCAGCGCCGGGCGGGGGACTCTCCTCCTCCTCTCCTCCTCCTTATCGTCGTCATCGACTGAATGCGCATGCGCGCCACGAGCCTGGCGTATTCTCACTGAAAATCACAGTGAGAAGCGCGGAAGCGCCTCTAGTGGCTGTCAATGAGACAGCCACTAGAGGCTGGATTAACCCTATTATAAACATAGCAGTTTCTCTGAAACTGCTATGTTTATAGAAGAAAGGGTTAATCCTAGAGGGACCTGGCACCCAGACCACTTCATTAAGCTGAAGTGGTCTGGGTGCTGAAAGTGTTCCTTTAAACTTCTTAGTAGCTTGCTCCCAAAAACGTGTGGGATTACCAAAAAGGAGCTCATAGGCGTGCGCACGGGGTGTGCCGGGTGTGCCTGGGCACACCCTAATCCCCGCGGCACGCCTATGCATTGAGACCGGCAGGGGAGATCTCAGGATCCCCCCTGTCGGTCCATGCAGAGCCGGCGCTATCCGAGCGCCGGCTCTGCTCTAAGCCTCCCTCCCCACCGACCCACAGGCAGTGAGGGAGGCAGGAGAGGACCGGCGGAGCTCTTGCCAGCAGCTCCGCCGGGTTCCTCTCGCGAGATCTGAGCATTGCCGCGGCAGAGGGGCTAGAGTTCACTCTCCACTGGACCACCAGGGATGGCAGCAGCAGCAGGATCCCCCCTCCCAGGCATAAGGTAAGAAGGGAGGGGGGATAACTGATCTGCCCCCACCTCCACTGGACCACCAGGGACAAGGAACAATAATCCCCCCTCCCCACATAAAGTAAGAAGGGAGGGGGGATATTAAGTAATGTACCCCCACCTCCACCCCCCACAATCACCCACACACATACACACATACACAGCACACACACACACATACACAGCACACACATACACAGCACCCACAGACATACACAGCACCCACACACAGCACCCACAGACATACACAGCACCCACAGACATACACAGCACCCACACACATACACAGCACCCACACACATACACAGCACACCCACAGACATACACAGCACACCCACACACATACACAGCACACCCACAGACATACACAGCACACCCACAGACATACACAGCACACCCACAGACATACACAGCACCCACAGACATACACAGCACCCACAGACATACGCAGCACCCACAGACATACACATCACCCACAGACATACACAGCACCCACAGACATACAGCACTTACACACATACAGCACCCACAGACACACAGCACCCACACACATACAGCACCCACACACACATACAGCACCCACACACACATAAAGCACCCACACACACAGCACCCTCACAAACACAAACAGGACCCTAACAAACACACACACACAAAACACTACCAGTACCCTCACACACAAACAGCACCCTGACACACAGTACATTCACAGCACCCTCACAAGCACGCACACACAAACACCCTCACCCACATAGTACACTACCAGCACACACACATCACACTAACAGCACCCTCACACAGCACACACACAGCTTTGTGTGTGTGTGTGTGTATATATGTGTATATATATACATACATATACATATATATATATATATATATACACGCTGTGTGTGCTTGGTCTTGAGGGTGTACACCCTAATGCAATAGGCTGCACACGCCTATGAAGGAGCTATCTACTAAACAGCTCCCTAAATTGCTGAGCTGATCCTAGGGGGCGGGGGGTACAGACTGCCCAGGTGCTCTGTAGCTAGGCAGGGTGTGCAGCCTTAAGCTGGATATATCGGGAGGGGCGGAGAATAGCGCTGCACACCCTGCCTAGTTACAAACTGCTTCAGGATCCACTCTGCTAATTTGGTACACTTAAATATCGTAATCCCATAAGGGTACCAATTTAGGGCAATTTAAGGGTACCAAAATGGCCGGAAGATGCAGCCATGGCATGCCTCAGAATTTAATTCCACTAAATTAAATTCCTAAATGAAAATAATGGCAGCATTTCATCTAAAAACAAATGAACAAATAGACAAAACTTGTTTTGGACAAAACTGAATTCATTTCAGCCAAATTGTATTCAGATACAATGAGAATTTTAGCAGTCTAGTTTGTACCTACCAAAAGCAGTGCAAGGAAGCATAACCAGTTAACCAACATCAGGGTCATAGGAACCCAAGGCTCATTGATGCATATGGAGAGTGAAGCCTAGTCCATCTGGTCCAATCAAACAGCAGGGCTACTGTAGCTCAAATTGCTGACAAACTTAATGCTGGACATAATAGAAAGATGTCAGAACACACATTGCATTGCAGTCCACCGCCGAAAGTGCCTTTAATGGGGACCATGGAGCTATGGAAGAAGGTTGCCTGGTCTGATGAATAACATTTTCTTTTAAATCAGGTGTATTGCCGCATGCATGTGAGTCATTTACCTGGGGAAGAGATGACAGCAGGATGCACTATAGGGAAAAGGCAGGCCGGCGGAAGCAGTGTTAAGCTCTGGGCAATGCTCTGCTGGGAAACGTTGGGTCCTGGCATTCGTGTGGATGTTACTTAGACACGTACCACCTACCTAGAGGTGGTTGCAAACCGAGTACACCCCTTCATAGCAATGTTCCCTGATGGCAGTGGCCTCTTTCAGTAGGATAATGCACCCTGCAAAAATTATTCAGGAGTGGTTTAAGGAAGAAGAAGTTCAAGCCTTGGCCTCCAAATTCCCCAGGTCTCAATCTGATTGAGCATCTGTGGGATGTGCTCCATGGAGGCCCCACTTTGCAACTTGAAGGACTTAAAGGATCTGATGCTAATGTCTTGGTACCAGATACCACAGGACACGTTCAGAGGTCTTGTGGAGTCCATGCCTCAACACATGAGAGCTGTTTTGTCAGCATGAGGGGGAACCTACACGATATTAGGCACAGGGTTATAATGTTGTGGCTGACCAATGATATAAACTGCTTAGCTTTTGCCCAAATCTGTCTCTTTATGAAGAGTACAATGAAGAAAACAAGTATTTATATGCGTAGTTATTTATTTATTTACTTGTTACATATAACAAGAGAAATCCTATTACACCGTTATATCAGATGAATTTATATGTCCTTGTAAAGGTGTATTAAAAGACAGACAGATAATTATCAACTTTTCATCAATAAAATCTATTGGACCTTCCTTTGTAACTTATCTAGAAACAAGATAAAAAATAGTTCTGGTGCAGTGGAGATTTTAATCACACACAGGAGGCTCATGCAGGTTTTAGCAGCCTACAAACAGAGCAGGAGATAAAAAAAATTCTAAAGTAAACAGACTGTGCTATAAAACAAAGTTTAAACATTAGATCTGTCTTTACATGAAGATTTTTATAATGGCTGTGTTAAGTCACAAGCAAGGGCTGTATAAACAAATTGATTTAACTCAGTTGTTTTGGCGCCTTTTACGTTTATAAATGCTTTCTGATTATCAGTTGGCCTTTGTAATTACTGATATATCTGTTCTAAAATTAAGTAGGAAGGAATGTAGATTAGCATATAAATGCTGTAAGCATTGAAACGTACCCCCATTTTATTTCTCATTGTAGAGAAGGTAAAGTAGAATTTTAAAGGTGCTAAATTTAGATATTGAACTTTTAAACTTGGAAGCAGGTAAGTGCTCACATCTAAACAAAATTCCTGCGATGCAATGTCAGTGGCTGTGTTAAAATAAATGGTATTTGTTTTTATTTATTTTAGAGTAGAGTAGAGTGTAATATTGCAAATCTCTCAGGTAGTTAAAGCAGCTCTGTCACTAGTGGGTTATTTGCATAGTTTGAGGTGACGAGTCCACTTCTTTGGGATTTGATATTTAAAAAAAAATGCAAACCATTTAGTTTTTTAAATTTACATTGTATACCTCATTATCCAGGAACTGCCACAGGGTACCTTTTATTTTAACGCCCACGGTATCGTAGGGCACTGCAAGGAATGATGGAGACCTGTGCTTGTACTATATTTGTACTCAACTGTGCATGTTTTATCTCGGAGCAATATTGGCAGAAGACTTGCACTTCTCACCTGAGAAAATATTTTTAGATTGTTTACCGGTGTAAGGGAATGAGTAACTGTCATGTTCAGAGAATTGTGCTTTAAATTCAAGGTGTTTCCCTCAAGACTTGTGACTAATACAAAGAGATAAAATCTAAAGAACTTTCTTCTAACGGAAATGCATTTTTTTTAAATTCTGAATTCCCCAGTGATTACCGTAATCACTGTTTCCGACATAGCCTCCTATTCTCGTTGGGATCTGTTAACTAAACAGCAAGTTATGGTGAGTTAAAACCCAGCTTACTATGTTTAGATCAAAATAATTGAGAAAAACAAATATCTCCGAACCATCTGTATCTCATTTGCAGCTATTTAGATCCAATCCCATGAAGTTTTTTTTTTTTTTTTTTTATATATATATATAGAATTCTATATTTTCATTTTCATCAGTAGAGAGAGAAATACAATAATTTGCGAAAAGGGAAGAGGGATACGTTTTTGACTGTAAAGAGGTCAATATATATACGTTTGTGAGTAACAAATATCTCAATATGCTGCAAACATCAGCTTCATTGGAGTGAATGCATCAATCAGCAATTGTTTATTAAAAAAAAAGGGGGGGGGGTGCAGGGAAGCAGCGCCTTTAACAAAGTCTTCAATTAACATAATATGGGGAAAAAGAGGAGAAAAACGAAATATGGGTTAGTATTATATGGTGTAATATTACTTCACTCGGGGCTGGATTGCAGATAATTTAAATACTTTGTTTTTGCACAATAAATACCCCCCACCCGTGCTCCTCAAAAAGTTATATGAATTAATCTCGGCTCATAGCCAGGGCCCTCTTTTGTATTAGTCTGTTTATAATATCTGTTTATAATGTATTTTCCGCACTTATACTGCGCTGCAGAATATGTTGGAACTTTATAAATGCCAGTAATAATATTATTAATAATAAATAAGACATACCAACTAAGTATTTTTTCGGTGTTGTTTAATTATTATTCTTTAAAGTCAGGTTATGTGACTTGCACTAACAGGAAAATATTATTCTATAAACAAAACATGCTTATTTTCTGGTGAAAGGAGTGGTGTTACATACATTTCCATCGAAACAATGAGGAAATTGAGTGAGAATTAAGAACACACTGAGTCACATATTGAGTGGTTAAACAGGTTTAAAATAATATACTTGCTTCCTTTATGATAATGAACTAGTGGTGAGTGCCAATATTTTTGACCTGAGTTCACTTTTGGTCTGGGAGGCAGGCTATAAGAAATACCACAATCTAGGGCAGTAAATCTGTGAAGCACCTTCGGGAGGCATCCCTTGAGGCTTATGCAATGTTTGGGTGCAGTGGATGCTTTGTGGGGTTGCATATGCATTCATGTGGGCTGTACGTATTGTGTATGTTATGTATGTACGTGGGATGTGTGCGGTGTTATGTAAGTGTATATTGGATTGCATGTATGTTGAATATTACATTGCGGTTTGTAGTTATGTGTGTGTGCGTGTGCACATCTGTGTGTGTGGAGTGTTTGGCTTGTAAGGTTTTGTGTGTAAATGTGTTCTGTTTGCATTATGTGTGCATATTTGTCGGGGGCTGCCTGTGGTGTTGTGTGTATGTGGGATGTCTGTGGTGTTGTAAGAGGGGCTGTCTGTGGTGTTGTTTGTATGTGGGATGTCTGTGGTGTTGTGCGTATGTGGGATGTCTGTGGTGTTGTGTGTATGTAGGATGTCTGTGGTGTTGTAAGAGGGGCTGTCTGTGATGTTGTAAGAGGGGCTGTCTGTACTGTTATATGTATGTTGTGTGTGGTGTTTTTTGCATGAGAGTTGGGGTGGGGACTCTTTACTAAAAACAAACTTGTTATAAACATATTAACTTATTTTTGCCCCCCTCTCTTGCTTTCCTTTGGCCAGGGAGGGGAGCATGAATCCTCATTAATCCCTGGTGGTCCCGTGCTGCAACTCACAGTCTACATTTTCCATGGGTGCAGACGCTTCCTTCACTCCGTTACATTGTTTTACAAGTGAGTCAGAACATGCCATGGTAACCTGCGGCAATGCTCTGCCATGCACAGGGCACTCTGGGTCAGCTGAGGAAATCCTCTGTTCTCTGTATCTGGTTCTCTGTACCCTGCTCCTCTGCCCTAGGGACAGCATTTGGTATTCAGTAACATTGGAATGTATATGATTGTAATGTGTGAGAAAATAACTACTTTCCATAGATATAAAATAGATCAGGTAAGTACTGTGCTATTTACAGTTCTTGTAACTGATAATATGGTGTTATATAAAGCTTTCTTTAACCCCTTTACCACCAACCAATGTTTGTCTGAAAATGTTCCTCTGCAGCTGGTACTCATTCCTGGACTACAACTTAAGGTAAGTGAGGCTTTATGGCAATGGGTGTCCAACCGTTTGGCCTCCCTGGGCCGCATTGAGCAAAGTGGAATTGTCGTGCCCCATAAATTAAGTATATAATATAGGTAGTGGATAATGGTAATAAAACTTTAAAACCCTTTCACTAATTTTGATATTTCAGTTGTTTAGTAGATGTAACGGACCGTTTCAGCATATGAGGGGTTAAAATCCGTTTAGGCGATAATCCCCTTTTCTCAGAAAGGCACAGCTACTGCAGAACATAAAAACTCACGAACTAGATACAGGCGAATGCATCAAACTCCCGAACTGCATACCAGGGAATAAGATAGCACTCCAAGCTGGAACCTCACGAATAGCTGCTAGCAGATGAATAGGAAAAGCAGACATCAGCTTACACTCCTAGCAGTCAATCTCCAACAGCATACAGTGAATCCCCCCAAGAACGAGACAAGGCTCCGTGTTGAAGGTCAAGCAGTGGTCTGAGGTGCTGGGGCACCCAGCCTGGTTTTTATTACATGAGTACACATACAGGCCACACCCAGGGGGAGGCATAAAATAACCAATGACATTGATGTTACATCCCACACATCCCCTCCCCTTAGTGTGACACATAATCCCATTATGCATACAGTTCAAAATATACTTTTACACAACTTTCATAACTTTAAAACCATACATCACATTCACATAAAAATACATATTCACAATCAATCCATTCGGGGGAACAACATACTCAAAAATTGCATGAATCAGTCCAGGGGTTCAAAAGTTAGTAAAAGTATCTTTTGGGCCCTGGCTTGCAGCATGGCAAAATCTGGCTCAAACAGAATAAAAACATCCCCACAATGCATCCCGGTTTCCTCCCTTCTGCCCTGGAGATAATTGGAGAAGTAATCCAATTATCCAGGACTAGAGGCAGACTCCATTAACCACATGGTTGCAAAACGACATAAAACACTTTAAAATACATAAAGTCACATTTTACACATAACACACAGACATTTCACATATCCCCAGATAGCTCAGGTCTGAGTGCACATTATTAGGTGAACGGCACTCAGACCAACCGAATACAGTTTAATCGCCATAGAGCCAAAGTCTTTAATCACACGAATAGGCTCCATGGCATAGCTATCTGGGTTACCACAGCTCACACAGGGCAAGTACCAAATGACCCCACTGTATGTAAAGGGCCAGAATGAGTGACATACACTCTGGTATGGCCGAATACTGTTTTTAAGGGGCCCAATCTCCCAGGGCCATAGTCCAAAGGCAGCAGGCGGGCAATCAGGCTCCTCCAAAACAATGTGGCGAGATTGGTTCCGTCACAGTAGATAACTCCCTTGTTTTTTATCCTTTTGTTGGATTGCCATATTTAAGGATATCAAATTAGGGATCTATCAGACCTATGCACACAATAATATACATATACCCACACACAATCACTGACCTACACACACACATAAAATGACAGACCTATACACACACAACCACATACATACAAACACATAATCATAGATATCCATACACTGTATCTTGAGGCCTGCCCTCACTGTATCCTGAGTCCTGCTCTCTCTTATCCTGAGGCCTGCTCTCTCTTATCATGAGGCCTGCTCTCTCTCTCTGTATCCTGAGTCCTGCTCGCTCTCTGTATCCTGAGTCCTGCTCCCTATTATCCTGATGCCTGCCCTCACTGTATCCTGAGCGCTGCTCTTGCTTATACAGAGTGCTGTTCTCTCTGTCTCTTATCCTGAGGCCTGCCCTCACTGTATCCTAAGGCCCGCTCTCTCCGTATCCTGAGTCTTGCGCTCTCTTTTTGTATCCTGAGTCCTGCTCTCTCACACTCTCTCCTGAGTCCTGCTCAGTATACACACATTGCTATACACACACTCAGAGTCTCAGACACAGTATAGACAATGACACATTGCTATACACACACACACACACACAGACACAGTATACACACAATGCCACATTGCTATACACACACACACTCAGACACAGTATACACACAATGTCACATTGCTATACACACACTCAGAGTCTCAGACACAGTATAGACAATGGCACATTGCTATACACTCACACTCAGGCACGGAATGCACACACTGCCACACATTTAGTATATACATTGACACACACTGCTACACACACAGATACAATATACACAAACAACTGATAAATGCACAGTCAGACATAGTGCATCCATTGTAGTATCTTGAAGTTTTTTCTTTTATGTCACACCCTATGATGTTATGTATTTATTATTTGTGCAAATTAGCAGAGTTGTGGCTTTATTTTCCTGGAAAGGTGGCAACTCTAGTATCAGGCAGCAGATTGTTCTCTCTCATCATATGCCAAGCACGTACAACTATACTACAAGGAGAGCTGCACATTGTGCTGATTCCAGCTGCAGCAGTGAAAGGGTTAATTTTACTGGCAGCACTAACCTAGTGAGACCTTATACATGATCCACTATGAACGGCATTTCTGCCAACAAATGTTTTTTGAGTCTCTGAAACTGCAACTCCATTTAGTTACAAGTCTCTCGCTCCAGGCAGAATCGTTTACCAATTGATATTGCGTCTAAGTTAGTGAATAGCATGATTGGCTTAAAGGGGCACTATAGTCATCAAAACACATTTAGCTTAATGAAGCAGTTTTGGTGTATAGGTCATGCCCCTGCAGTCTCACTGCTCAATTCTCTGTCATGTAGGTGTTACATCAACTTATGAAGGTTGTATTATTTTCTAATATTAGAGATTGTGTTTATTATTATTAATTTATTATCACTAATAACAAAAACTGTTACTGTGTATCATGGGAAATATAATTTGCACCAAAGGTTAACCATCTCCTTGGTAGCTCTTTGCTCTCTGTATGCTTTGACTACTTATAGCAGAATCTAGTGCGTTTAGTTTGATATTTCGCCATAGTTTCCAAAAAATACAAAAGTAGTTTGTTTGTTTCAAAACCTTTTAATAGTGATACCAGCTCTTATAAAAGGTATAGCGGTAACAAAATGTAATTATACATTATTAAAATGATATTTAAAAATTTGTGTGCATGATAATGTATCAACTATACAGAATACTTTAGCACATTGTAGTTACGTACAATGTTATTAACACTGCCATAGTGCCAACATTGACCTCAGTGCTGTACAATTACATTTAAAAAAAATTCAGACGTAAAATCATAATTAGCATCACATTCAAAAAACATTTGTCAAATAGAGGTAGAAATAGTTTAACCATAAAAAATAGCAAAAACATATAAAAACAATTATTGAAAAAATATATAAAATAACAATTAAAAAACAGATTATACATGATGATACTTTAACTGCAAAATATAAATTAGAAACACCTTGAAGTTTAATATAAAAACTCATTAAAATTTCACAACAGAGAGGAAAACAGAATCCAGCTGCATCTCTCAACATGTTAACATTTTTAATTTAATTATTTATACTGTTGTATCTGAAACAAAAAATATTAAAAATGCTGCATGCGCTGTGTATCATTTTGTGGAGAAGAGAAAAACAGCGAACATTGACGTGGTAAAATTAATGCGAACTATTGTGGCCTTGAAAAATAAATGATTAAGTCATATTAAGCCTAATCTATCTTCAATTATTATAGAATGAAGCACAATATATTAACCAGTTACAGAGGTTTTAATCACTGCATTATGATTACTGAGACTAACTGGACCTCTGAACCCTTTAACACAGTAAACATGTGTCTGTAAACACAGAATAATTCCATTACTTGGGTTATTTTGAGCAGCTAAAAGGACATTTTATTTACAAAATAAATATATCAAACCATAATAAAAGGTAAAAACAGCAAAATGTAAACAAACAGTATAAACACGTCCATAGTATGTCAGAAATGTCCATGCAATGTCCATGGGAGTTGACATTTCAAGTAAGTCCAGGTTTCAACAAACCAAATGTGGAAAAAAAAAATAAGATATTCTGAGGAATCGTGCAAATGTTGTATCGTTGGATGACTGAATTTCTTAGGAGTACAAAGTCAACAACATCCACTGTGGGTAAGTAGAGGAGACAATGTGTTAACCAGTTTTTATTTTTTAACAGAACCAAAAAGACTCCACAGCAAGTTACATTAAACAAAGACTAATTCAGACTTCAGGGAGTTTGCCCTAATCTCAAACATTGCGGTGCACCTTTCATAAAAGGAAGTCTGTTCTATTGTAAAAAACAAACAAAAAACTATGTTAATATTTCTTAAAACGTTAAAGCTGCCAGTGTGTCTAAGTAGTGTCTAGGACAGATTACATGGGTCAGTAGTCATTCTGAGAGGTTATGTGCCGGAGGATCTCACTTGATTTCAGTTGACAATTTCACCCAAGTGTGGCCTTCATTTCAGTATGCGGTCACTTTTAGCAAATACTAGAATAACTGAATGTTCCAAAAAAACAAAACAATCAACTGTGATTGTTTTTATTTTACAACTCAAATTATCTTCTGAAAACCTTAGCTACAAACAAGCTAAAATATATCAAGTGCAACTATCATGATCAGGCTAAGACATAGGCCAGTGAACGTTCTAGATCAGGGGCAGGCAACCTTCGGCACTCCAGATATTGTGAACTACATCTCCCATAATGCTTTGATAGTATTATTGATGTGAGAGCATTATGGGAGATGTGGTCACAGCATCTGTATTGCCAAATGTTGCCTGTCCCTGTTCTAGATGCTTGGATACCAACCAACACTGAAGGTGTATGAAACTTACCTCTGCCTCCCTCAGATAGATTCCTTTTCCATCATGGCTCAAATTTTGAAAGAGCTCTGGAAAATAAAAATAAAAAAGAGATTGGTATAAAATATTCAATATGGTTGGAGCAGATTAGTAAAATAAAAATACAAGCAATGAATATTTAAAAAAAAAATGTCTTTCTATAGTTGGCAAATAAATGAGGTCAACCCATGGGAAACTCAGTCCTGGCCAGTACATTATTTAAAAAGCAAATTACTCTATAGTCGAGCATAAAGCTTGGATTTAACCAATGCTACTCTGGACTTTGTGATTTGTAGACTTCTACTTGAAGAACATGGAAGATGCAATTTTATTTCTAAGTCTAGTTTTGTTGCACGCCATTTACCAAGGCTGATTTGCACTTCTAGTGGGAAAATGTCTTCTGGAAAATAATTACATTGTAATGACTGCAACATATAATGATCTAATTTACCTCTATTGATCTCCATCCTCAACATTAAACAGACAAAATTTTCAAAATCGACTTCTAGGGATGAGTTGCCATATCGTAGAAGCATTAGGTTGAAGAATTGATGATTTAATGTAATTCCTTGATTAGAGAAAAAAGAAGAGTTATCAATGGTAGAAAGATTTAGACAATTTCTCAACTAACCACAAAAAACACATCCCTTCCAATATAGATTGTAACTCTATGTGTCCATGATGGATGATCCATGTTTTGTCCTTCTTTATTTTGTTTCTCTAGTGTTCCCGATAGTTGAGGTTCACAGCCAGACCCGTACCTTTCTGATTCCAGTCACAGCATACGCGTGGCCTGCCACTAATCCATTCTCCATTATCATTTCAGGCTAAATGAAAGAGACAAGGAATTTAATAAATGTAGTATGAAACATGGAACACAATACATTTGTGTTTATTCAAATTAATTTACTATTTTATAGTTTCATCTAATTGTGTCTGTAAAGTCTACAAGGGTAAGGATGTCTACTGTCTGCATATCATAACTACAATAATATATAAATTTAAAGAACATTTGCTGTCAATTCCTGGTTCAGTACAGTCTACAGTAAAGTACAACACTTTGTATATTACATATATAAATATAATAAAATACAATTATTTGGTAATTATGTTGATGCAACCATAAGGTTAATAATAATATTAATGATAACGTAATTTGGTAATGATGTTGACATAATCATAAGATTAATAATAATAATTAGTTTATAAGTCCCTCCTGGGGTCTAGATGTTTTACTACCTATACAGTATGTGTGATAGATCATAATATTTATAATACAAATAATAAATATTGCTCTTACTCCGGAGTGAGTCTGGCATCCCATTAAGGACCCACTGTTTGCTGCCCTTAACATGATATTCCAGAGATCTGCGGAGGCTTCGGACAATGTTATGGTGATGTTCACTCCACCGGTAAAATCCACTAATGCTTCAGATACTTCACCAATTTGCGTGTCTTCATAGGAGCCACATAGCCTGAGACACAGGAAGATAACGCCTGCATTAATAGCATATAGATGGAATTCTTTAGGATACCGTCTGATTCACCATGTTAGTTACCTCTGTATAGACTGCTGATTAGTTTTGTTTTATTATAAATTGGAAGCCAAGTGCAAACATTGTTGTTCAAACCTGCATGATGTAAAATGTATAATGCATTAATACCAGACTCAGTATCTGAGGCATACTTACTTAGCATAGGCTTTCTCCAGGAGTGCTCCCCAAAACAAATTCTTTTTGGCACACGATACAAAGATGAGCTTGCCGTTTTGATCTACAGGAAGGCGGTCATCCACTACCACGTCAATCCATTCACCAAAACGCCAGAACTGTGAAGACAACATATTTTATGAGTACACACAAGAAATTCCGTACACAAGGGCAACCCAAGAGTTATCTTCATGAAATTGTGCTGCTTTCCACGTTAAGTAGTGCAGATTGAGCGTACTCACCT
Organism: Pelobates fuscus; assembly: GCF_036172605.1. NCBI lineage: Eukaryota > Metazoa > Chordata > Amphibia > Anura > Pelobatidae > Pelobates > Pelobates fuscus. Next base: position 432,292,889 of record NC_086318.1, read on the forward strand.
TGAAATGGAAGATCCCAGTGTAGTTTTTCTGAAAACTCTGCTTTTGAGGCACAACTTTGGTTAATATATCCTTGTTCAAGGTAAGTGATGATAGGGCAGCCAACATCCAGCAGTTTTGTGTGAGTCCTTGATGTAAATTGAACCTGCTCACATTATCAGCAAAGAACTGAGGATTCTTTACCAGTTCCTGGAAAATTTGAAAAATGTAAGTTTTTTTCTTTTTTTCTTTTCTAATGATATGCATTTAATTCATGCAATGATACACCAGTATAAATAAGCTGTCTATTATCATCTTCTACTAGGCCTGTGGACAAATGGATGATTCATGGAACTATTTATTTTTACGTGGCTGGTTATAATATCCTGTATTGAGAAGACCCTGGCCCATGTAGAACCACTATGATTAATGGAACCTCTATGGTCACCGAATGCATTACCAGTGAATATTCCCTCTGCTTTATCCACTCATGCTAATCAATATTCAATAGATTAGGGAAAATCATGGTTTTACCCCCTTTATACTTCTAGCTATTTTGTGAAGTGTAACACCCCCCCAATGGAACTTGCCTGGCTAGCAACAGAAGTTTCAGGTCCCTGTAGGGGTTTAGACCAGACCTCTCTTCCGCTGGTGGGAAGTAGGTCTGCAACTTTTTGGGTATTACTGTCTACATTCATAACAGGACTGGCCCTTTTGCGGTCAGCTGCCCCCCATTTTTACCAAAAGAGCCAACTTCCTGTCTCTATAGGAAGAGGAAGGATTAGATTTAAAAGTCACTATTCATCCATGTTCCCAGGTTTGACGATACCTCCAATGATCCAGGTCAAGCTACTGTTATCTGGCAATGCCTCCACAACTATTGGAAGCATGCAGCAGGTATGGCAGACAACCTTTCTCTCATCAGCTGTTAATCATAAGCATGCTGAAGTTTTTGTAGTAATAGTCCAGATATTACTACTGCTATCGACTTACATGTGGCCTTTTCCATGTGACACATGGTGGAAGATTCTGTAAAAGATTTTCACTTCCAATGGATGTTAAATCTGCTGGAAAGGCATCATCTTCAAATAAGTGCTTACACTTCAAATGCTTCTCTACAAGGGTCTGGTAGTCTTGGTTTTGAATCCTTAGAGACTTCTTAAATGTCTCAGTGCGTAAAATCTGTCCGGACGTCTTGGCTTGTTTGGTTTTGAAAGTCAATCGAGGCATTGTGAAATTGAGTTTAACCACCCCAAATCTTGTAACAGCAACCACCAGTATACGTTGTCAAGGTTGCCTCTCGGTAGCAAGTCTTCTCCGATTAAAATAAATTGTAATACACTATTAGTATATATTTCACTTTTACATCATTTTACATTTAAAAAGATAAATAAAAGAAAGCATATGCTAACATATATAAAAATTATACATTCATTTATTAGATTGTTAGATAATTAGATTATTTTCTAGGAAGTATTTTTTTATTAAATACATTTTGTGGAACTACAACTATTCACAAAATGCACAGTAGATACAAATAGATTATATTTGACTATTTGCTCAATAGTCAATTATAGCAAAAATAAAAAAAAAAAGGTTAAAAAATAAATTGCCTGTATAAACAATACTGGTTAAAAAAAACTGCACCCAGTAGATTATACCAATAAGATAAGCACCTACCAAGATAGCTGGTCTTTTCAGGTTGCAATTAATTATAAGCGGCCTGTTTCTGCATCTTCTCATTGTTAGAATATAAACACTCAGTCCACAAACCATGCTGATAAATGAATGAAGTCAATGTATATATACAGTGACAGCTCAATGTGTCTGTGACTTAGATAGAATTCCTGATAACTCAGCTCTGAGAAACTCCACCCATTGTCTCACTGAGAGAAACACTGAACACCTGAAATATCACGTACACATTCTTTCCTACAGAATAAAAATAATCTGCTTGATGACAGTGTACAGAAAAACCTCAGGGCAAACAATTGCAGAGCACAGAATAAAGCATTCAAATGGAAAAAAACACGAAAGCAATCATTTTTATCTATTCAGGTTTCAATAATGATGTCATTGTCTTTAAGGGACACTATAAGCACCTAGACCTGATCAGCTCACTGAAGTGGTCTGGGTGCAGTGTCCCTAACCCCCTTAGTCCTGCAATGAAAAACATTAACATTTTTCAGAAAATGCAATGCTTACATTGCAGCACTAAGACAGCATGTAGTGGCTGTCTATCAGACAACCACTGGAGACAAATCCTGGAGTTTACCGGTCCCCTTAATGACACTGGACGTCCTCACGCTCTACATAGGGACATTCAACATCAGTGAAATCCCATACGAAAGCATTGATTTAATACTTTCCTATGGGAATGGCCTAATGTGCTCATGCATTTGCCATGCATGCACATTAGCCCCCATCGGATGATGTCGGAGGAGGCGGAGTGTCGACCCAGCGCTGATGTCCATCAAGTGAGTAAATAACTTTTTTTTTTAATCCTTTATTTACTGGAGGGGGGGGGGGGGGGGAGTCGTTAATACATATTTGTATTCCCAACACTGTAGTATCCATTAATGACCAGACCGCTTTTAAAAATTTTTTGTGGGGGACCAGGGCTGTTTTTTACATGTCTGCGGTGTTTGTGTTTAGCTGTAGTTTTCCTCTTACTCATTTACTGTACCCACACATATTATATACCGTTTCTCACCCTTAAATGGTCTAAAGATACAATTATTCCCATTATATCATATAATTTACTATAAAAATTAAAATAAAATATGATGAAATGTCTTTTTTTTTTTTTATTCTTTATTTTAGCTGTGCAGTGTTAATTACAAGCTTTGGTATTGACTTTATAACTTATAACAAGAGGTGTAAAGACAATGTTTAAACAAGTAAGGTCAAGATGTACTGCACTTTTTATCTTTAAGAAAACCAGCTTAATCACATTAGGCGAATACATTACTAGTAAGGTCATAGAAACATGCAAACTGGTAGCAGCTTAAACTAGAGGCAGCTAAAGTAAACAACCAGGCTTAATGTAAGAGATTATTATAGAGTCGTACAGGGCTTTGTTGCCACTGGGTCTATCACGAATAGGGAGCAGACTTATGGTATATGGATGCGAGCACGTTTTACATGGCAAATGGCGTCTGTTAGTCTCTGGTTCAGCATGTGGACCCATTTGCAGCGAGTGGAGCGTGGTCAGCCTACCCCACTAGTCGGCAGGTGCAGGGTGTATGTTGAGAGTTCACTTGGGTTCTGCTTTCCCATCACGGTCTCGTGCCGGAGTAAGTGTGCTGGCATCATGTGGGTAGGGTACGTCGGGTGCAAAGTGTCGTGCTTGGTTGAGAGTTTCTTCCGCCCCTTGGCCCACAGTGAGGTCTCCTCTGTGGGTCTGCTGATTCGGGTGCACCTGGTGGTCGGGTTCTTTATTCCCCCAGAGAGGGCAGAGGCTCGGAGTGATGCAGTACGTTGTCTGTGCTTGTGTCTCCATGCCCGTTGTTGCTGGGTCGGGGCAGCGCTGCGAGTGGCTCTCGGTCCTGGCGGATAGGGAGCTTTATGAGGAGGCTTTTGGGCGCCTGGATCGCCCTGCTTGGGTTCCTGCTGTGTCGGCTTTGTGGCGTGAGTGGTAGATGGCTGTGGTTGCTTGCCGAGGCGACGCCAGAACTTCTGGCAGATTACCTCAAACTTGGCATTAAACGCTTCTCTCCACTGCCGTATCTCCAGGGTGTCCGCTGCTGTGGCCATCTTGTCTTCGCCACGCGGCTTTCAGTGCTTTGTTCGTGTTCCAGATGGATGGTAGGTGTAGGTTCCCAGTGGGGGCCGGGATAACCCCCGCCGACCCAAAGGGGGGGGGAACAGGGCTCCTGAAGTGAAGCACCTCGAGCAAGGCACCCCCTCGGGAGATCGGTCGCCTCTCGCCGCGGTCCGTGCCTGCCCAGGTAGCAGGAGCCTTGGAGAAACACGTCCAGCCGGCTCGGACACCAGGCCCCGCCCCTTCTTTTTTTTTTTTTTTAAATACACTTTTTCTAACTTTAAAAAAAAAAAAAAAAATCGGTTACATATCTACAACCACCAAAAAACACCCATGCTAAATAGTTTCTAAATTTTGTCCTGAGTTTAGAAATACCCAATGTTAACGTGTTCTTAGTTTTTTTGGGAAAGGTATAGGGTAATAAATACAAGTAGCACTTTGCTATTTCCAAACCATTTTTTATTTCAAAATTAACGCAATTACATTGTAACACTGATATATGTCAGGAATCCCTGAATAACCCTTCACATGTATATATTTTGTAAAGGAAGACAACCTAAGGTATTAAACTTGGGGTATTTTGACTCTTTTCATGCAACCATTTTACCACCAATCTATGCCAAATAAAAAAAATAAAAAAATTGACACACAATTTAAGAATACATGTACTGAGAACTTTAAGGGTTACTGCCAAAGAACACCATGATATGTGTTCAGCAACATCTCCTGAGTACAGTGATACCACTCATGTATAGGTGTGTTGGTTCTCTGGGGGCTAAAAGACCTTATTTGAAGGGTGCACATTCCAGTTTTCCAAATTGGAATTCTCACAGCTGGTCATCATGCACCCATGTCCTATTTGGGACATTTTTGAAGTCGGCCAATGTAATTTACCATCATCAAACCATATATTTTTGAAAAATTGACACCCTAGGGTATTTCAAATGGTTATATTTTAACACTTTTCATGCACTGGTTCTACCATCAGTCTTTGTCAAATTTTTGGGTAGTCATTTTTCTCTCACATTGTACTTTAGGCATGGATTCTTAATTCCTGTTATGTGTTACTGACAAAGAACACCCCGATATGTGTTCAGCAACATCTCCTAAGTACAACAGTGCCCCCAATGTACAGGTTTTATGGGTTTTTGCAAACTTACAGGGGTCAAATGTAGGACTTTCCCCTTTTCCATATTTGCACATTGAAATTTGCCAGATTGGTTTGCGGGGCCTATGCTGCCTTTGAGACCATATAGCAGCCCAGAAATGAAAATTAACCCCATCATGGCATACCATTTGTAAAAGTAGACAACCCACGATATTCAAAATGGAGTATGTCCAGTCTTTTTTAGTAGCCACTTAGTAACAAACCCTGGCCAAAGTTAGCATTTATATTTGTTTTTTTGGATCTGATAATATCAGTATAATAAATGTTACTGCTCTAAAACACTCATATTTGTGTAGAGTATTGTCTCACGAATACAACAGTACCCCTCAAGTACAGGTTTTATGGTGATTTGGAAAGTTACAGGGTCAAACATAAGATTTGCCAATTTCTGTTTTTGTAAATTGCTATTTGCCAGATTGGCTATGTTGCCTTTGAGACGGTATGGCAGCCCAGAAATGAAAATGAACCCCACCATGACATACTATTTGAAAAAGTAGACAACCCAGGGTATTCAAAATGGGGTATGTCCAGTCTTTTGTAGTAGCCACTTAGCCACAAACGCTTGCCAAAGTTAGCGTTCATATTTGTTTTTTGCATTTTTTTTACCCAAAAACTGCACTTTTACTGGTGATTTCATTGTCGTAATAAGTTTTACTGTTTTAAACACTCATATTTGTGTTGATCAAAGTCTCCCGAGTATAACAATACCCACCATGTACAGGTTTTATGGTGTTTTGGAAAGTTACAGGGCCAATATAGGGCTTGCCCAATTCAGTTTCCCAGATTGGTTTGCTGGGTCTGTGTTGCCTTTTGAGACCATAAGGTAGCCCAGGAATGTGAAATAACCCCATCATAGCATACCATTTTCAAATGTAGACAACCCAGGGTATTAAAATGGAGTATTTCCAGTCTTTTGTAGTAGCCACACACGCTGGCCAAAATTAGCGATTTTATTAGTTTTTTATAAAATGTTTTATTTTTTAAAATGTATATTATATATATATATAATATGTGCGTGTGTACACACACACACACACATATATTTATACATACATATAAATATATATAGACACACACACACATATAATTGTCTGCAATAAGCAAAGCCTGATTTCAGAATTATCAAGCCCCAATACTGCTGTAAAAAAGCCTGATATCCAAGCTGAATCGATATCTCCAAAAATGCTCCAGAACTGGTGAACGTTGTTGGAGAAACTCTCACTGTGCGTCTGACTTTCTCCACTATAAATTTATGCTGCGCTCATACAGCTTGGCTCTTTCCTCTGCAAAAGTAATTTACTTCAATACACTCATAACCACACTCTCCCATTCCCATGAACCCAAACAACTATTTCACACATTTAACTCTCTTCTCCGCCTTATTGTTCCTCCTCCACCTACTAACTTGACCGCCTCAGACTTTGCAACTCACTTCACTGCCAAAATCTCTACAATCAGGGAAGAGATCTCTCATCTTTCTTCTTCCCCTTTCAATACTTCCCCTATCCTCACTCCCTCTGCTGTTCTATGTTCATTCACACCCGCTACAGCAGAAGAGGATTCTGCTCTGCTCCAGTCCTCCCGTCACACTACCTGCTCCCTAGATCCAATTCCCTTGCATCTCATCCGTACTCTGTCTACTTCTCTTTGTCTACCTCTCACTAAAATTCTCAATTTCTCTCTCTTCTGTGGCAAATTTCCACCGCACGATAACCCTAATTCTAAAGAAGCCCAACCTTGACCCTAACTCCCTGTCCAACTACCGTCGTCTCTCGATACTGCCATTTGCATCCAAGATCCTTGAAAGAGTTGTGTATGCAAGATTGACAGACTCGAGTCCAACTCTCTGCTAGACCCGCTTCAGAATGATTTCGGCGCTAAGCACTCTGTGGAAACGGCACTGACCAAACTTTCCAATGATCTACTCGCTGTAAAATCTCGTGGTCACTACTCTCCTTGACCTTTCTGCAGCTTTTGACACTGTTGATCATCAACAGCTTCTTCTCATCCTCCGCAATATCGGTCTACAAGATATTGCTCTCTCCTGGTGCTCCTCATTCCTCTCCCAGCGTTCTTTCAGTGTTTCTTTCTATGGTTCTGCTTCTTCTCCCCAACTCCTCTCTGTTGGTGTCCCACAAGGTTCAACCCTTGGCCCCCTACTGTTCTCCATTTATACTGCCTCCCTTTGTAAACTCATGAGCTCCTTTGGCTTCCAATATCATTTCTAAGCGGATGAAATGAAAATCTATCTGTCCTCTCCTGATCTCTCCCCATCCCTCTTGACTAGTGTCTCTGACTGCCTCTATGCTATTTCTAACTGGATGGCTGCCCACTTCCTTATACTCAACCTGACCAAAACTGAAATTCTGGTCTTTCCTCCCTCAAGTGTTGCAACTCCTGTGTCTGTCTCCCTCCAAGTCAAATGTGCTAACATCAGCTCCACCATGCAGGCTTACTGCCTAGGTGTTCTCTTTGACTCCGACCTCTCCTTCACGCCTCATGTTCAGTCTATCGCCAAATCCTGCCACTTCCATCTCAAAAACATTGCTTGCATCCGACCCTACTTAACACCAGATGCGACTAAGGTGCTGGTCCATTCCACTGTCCTTTCTCACCTTGACTACTGTAATCCGCTCCTAAGTGGTCTTACGTGCTCCCAACTTGCGCCATTACAGTCCACAATGAATGCGGCGAGGCTCATTTTCCTGTCCGCCCGCACAGCCCACTCCTCATCCTTCTGTCGGTCCCTACATTGGCATCCTGTAAGATTTAGGGCTCAATTTCAAATTCTGGTCCTTGCTTTCAAATCTTTACATAATTCTGCTCCCACCTATCTATCCTCCCTAATACACAATAATGTCCCGTCTAGGCACTTAAGCTCTGCTGAAGACTTAACTCTATCTTCTGTCCGTACTCCCACCTCTGATGCTCGCCTTCAAGACTTCTCAAAGGCTGCACTGTTCCTGTGGAACTCACTTCCCTACTCTATTAGATGCTCACCCAGTCTCCACTTCTTCATAAAATCATTAAAACCCACTTCTATTACCTATATATGTATAATTATATTATAATTAAAGCATTTTAGAATATATTCTGTGTATATGTCTCAAAGTACACTTATAATGAAATCATATATATGCATTATATATGTATAACATATCAGAAAATGCTTTAATTATTTTATAATATATAATATATTTTTTTTTTTACTTTTTAGCAGCCTGAGGGACTGCCTGACAGCTCAGACAGTCCCCCTGCTGGCAGCTCCATAGACTCCTATTGCATGCGATTTTTTTTTAAAATGTATTTATTATTTTTATTATATATATATATATATAATTAACGTTATTCTAAGTGTATTTTAATATTCATATATGTATTAAGGCAATTTTGCCTGTATTTGTGGGAGGTGCTTGGTATCCACTCCTAGCCTACTTAAGGCATACCCCTTACCTTGCTCCTTACCGTTCGAGGTCAGCGTTGAATGAGGATCCACTTCCGGGTTCTCTCAGATGCCATCTTGATTTTTCACTATCCACGAGTTTTCCGCGGCAAGCTGTGTCCAGGAATCCTGTTTCAGGCCTTTCCGTCCGTCCAGCTTCTTCTGACCCCGGTCACCGTCGTAGATCGCGTCCCAGGGACTCCTTAACCGTAAGTTAGACCTACCTGTCACGCCAGGATCGGTTCCCACGGCGTCCGGTACAGCACGGGTCCTCGCTTTACGGTTTTTCCCTGTTATGTCGCAAATTGAACAAGCCGTTCGCGGTTTCATTTTGTGCGGTATTCGGCTAAATCAGTATATTAGTTAAAGGTTGTCATTTCGCATAAAACTGTTCCGTGTTACAGTGAAACAAGTTATCCTTTCGGTTGTCTCGCGGTTCGGCACTTGTTCATGATATGCTTAAACACGCTTGCTCGCATAAAAATTTCATGCGTATAAACTGTTCGTCTCACCTTCTGTTTCCCTTGCCATAGGGTTTCGTTTTTTCTTGCTAATGTATTACGCATAAATCCTTTCGTGGATTACATTCATCATTTCATGTATATACCATTCGGTTAATGATTTGCTTTGATTACATAGATATAGATTAATTCTATTACTGTTTAACCCCTTAAGGACCAAACTTCTGGAATAAAAGGGAATCATGACATGTCACCCTTAAGGGGTTAAAGGTATCAGTATTGTATTAATTTTTATACAAAACCAGCTCACATATCTGTACGGATCATTTTGACTCCCACGCTTTCAGGGGTTTTCCATACTTATCCATTTCAGTCAAGTTGGTTCAGCCTACAATTACAGGCCTCATTTCTGTGTTTTAAACTACGACACAAAATATACATAAGGATACAGTTTCCTTTTCCAAGTAATGAATTCTCGGGTTGAATCACACGTACTGATCCAACCAATCATACGTCTTTTACATTACAGTAATATTATATACAAATTTACATCACTTTAAGAATTGTTTTCATCCCTGCCCCTTTGTTGTTAGTCAATTATATATCAACATAACGCTTTACATATAGGCCACGGCCTCCCTCACCCTTTTTCACTTGACACCCATCATACATCCCCCCCTGTTTTAGCCAGAATTTTGCATTAAAGACACGGCACCACTTTGCCTTGGTAACACATTTATATTGTCATGGTATATCACTACACTTTATTTACCAATTAAAACTCCACAATCAAGCCCTTAAAAAATACCGCTGGTACGGGCTACACAGTCTACATCATTCCCACACAGTCCACACTCACTATATTACCCTTTTTTACCCGTTTCAGGCTGTCCAGGTTTATATATATTTCACCACACAAATTCGCTGTGAGATATTCATACTACCAGGTACGTACGCCTGCTCATATGGTATTCTGCCATACATTGCATTTCTCCCCCCTAGGTTAGAGTACTGGCAATAGGGTCCCAGGCTTCCCAATAGGTATTTACCCCTTCTTGGCATTTGCCATCAGTTAGTGGTTCCGCAAGGCCAACACCCCGCCTCAACGTTTCGAAGGCAAACACCCATCGGGCCACGTGTGCGCTAGTCGCCTCGCCTGTCGCATAGAGAGGGCCTCACCTGTCACTCCCTTTCCCTGTTTTTCTGTGTTACAGTCACCGAGAGGCCTACAATTCCTGCCACTACGACGGGTGGCCTCAAATCCCCTTGCGCCAACGCATAGATAGAGGCTCTCAAGCCACTTGGCAACTAGTAGGGCCTCACCTGTCACCAAATAAGTGTAATGTTTCGCCATCCGGCTTAGCTAGCCTGCCAGTACGATCTTGGTGGTTTTCCTACACTAATTAATTGTTTTGTTTTTAGTATGTCTCAGGAAGGGGTAGATGATTTCTCCCTGCCTAGCACTCCGGCTAGAGCTATCACTCCTACACAAGGAGGAGAGGTAACTAGTCCAGCATCGATCAGATCCTGGGCGATCCCTCGTATAACTACGGAATTGAGGAGACGACAAATCCCCTACCCCGCTACAGCGAGGAAAGCAGAACTTGTCAAACTGCTACGTACTTCAACTAACAACATGGATGACGGGGAAGGACCTATCCAGTCCAACCCAGGAGACATACATTCCATGTTGTCATCACTCGTGGCGTCCATGAGCAAGGTCAACTCCAGGCTGGAGAAACTTGAGTCGGTCACCACGGCCCTTACTCTAGCAGGGCCACCTGCTGTTGCTTCACAAGCACCAGCCGACTTGCTATTAGTTGCTCCAGCCATCACCCTTGTTGACCAGGAAGTTAGCCCTGCTCATATGATCCCTGAGCACATAAAAAGAGATCTCCTGGAAGGTAAAGACGTCAACCTGGCTTCCCTGTTGATTGCCTCCCAGGATATTGTGGAGACTTATGCTTATGATGATGTGTCTTTTGTTGTCAGATCGCCCGCCTAAACAGGAAACTGACTATCGATATAGACAAAATAGGAGAGCGCAGATCTTAAAAGTAAATAAAGCTAAATATAAATAAGAACGTGAGTAAATTCAGCAGCTATACACATATAAAGATCCTTAAAAACTTTACACATAATATATCAACAAAATAAAGTGTCAGCGCTATACTTGAAAACCTAATTTAGGTGATCACTCTCAATCTGAAGTAAAACACTTATAAATGCGGATTCATGGAAATACTTCCAAGTGCAATAAATTAAAATACAATAAAACAGACCAGCATAAGAGTAGTACTCAAATAATCATAAAAAGTCTTGCTATAGGGTCCAATAAATCTTGGGTGATGATCTTTTACAGGGTTAAGATTAGTCTTACAGCTATGTCAAGACTAATCTTAACCCTGTTGCACTGTGGGCTTTTAACCTTGAAATGATACATAAAGACCTATCATAGCGTAATACTGCAATTTAATCAAGCAACTATCTTGAGAAAGCCTGGTATTGTGGGCGAAACGCATCGAAGTGTGAACAGCTTCCTGCTGCCAGAGGTGGATGCACGTCTGTCAGCATTGTTTGCCAGCCACAGCCTCCTCTCCGTTTGAATATTCATTTTATCGGATGTGTGCGCTGATGGCAACGGCTGCCAAGCCTCTGTGTATTTTAAAGTTTATATCGTGGTATCTTGGAAATGAGTACCACAACTTGCTGATGTAAGGGTCTTTAATTTGGGGGAAGGGTTTTGTATGTTAACTTGATTAAATTGCAGTATTACGCTATGATAGGTCTTTTTGTATAATTTCAAGGTTAAAAGCCCACAGTGCAACAATGTACCTACAGATGCTGTGACATAGCTGCAAGACTAATCTTAACCCTGTAAAAGATCATCACCCAAGATTTATTGGACCCTATAGCAAGACTTTTTTATGATTATTTGAGTACTACACTTTTTATTGTATTTTATTTTATTGCACTTGGAAGTATTTCCATAAATCCGCATTTATAAGTTGTGATAAAGTGAAGTCAGAGAAGCCATTTAACCCCATGGGGAGTATATGTAGTTTGTGTTTTGTACAACACCAAGCTATGTTCAGTTATGGGCCCCTGGGGTGGAGCATTTGGAGAGAAGGGTGGGCCAATGCTCCACTCCACAGTTTAGTGGTTTTCATGGGAGACATAGATCCAGGCCAGGGTTTTTTGGACTGTCTCCAACCCACTGCTCAGCTGCAGATAATCAGCTGTAGCAGTGGGAATAAACTACTCCCTGCTAGGCAGGTACTGGGGGATTGCTGGCTTCCTCTCAGGAAGCAGGTAGGAGAGAGGGTGTTCTCTCCAGTAAGAGAGTCAAGGAGACCAGGCACTGGGAGTGCTGGCTTGAGGCACTGGGAGTGCAGAAAAGGAAGCAGTCAAGGCTGGCTTGGAGCACTGGAGTGCTGAGAGTGGACAAAGACACTAGGTTGGTTAATCCAATAAATTATGTTATAGTTTAAACCCTGATAGATAGGGACTCTGATGTGAGTTAGTGCTCAGACGAGCTAGGCTTTTTGTTATAGGGATTTGTGTTACATTATTTCATTTATGGTTACATTTGCTGCTGCCTCATGTGTAAATTTACGAATAAAGTTGTTAGGATTAAAAGAAAATAAAAGGACTGTGCATGTTTTTGCCCTAGAGGACCGTGCTATCTACAGACAAGGATCACAAAGTGTTTTACTTCAGATTGAGAGTGATCACCTAAATTTCAAGTATAGCGCTGACACTTTATTTTGTTGTTTGAGGAAACTGACTATCCCCGAGTTCGTACTGGCCTTTGGTATTTACCGGGATGTCATCTGTGCGGTCTATCCCAATAGACGAGAGGAGTTTGATCTTTATATGCACAAGCTGGTAGACCTGGGCAACAAATATGGTGGATCAGACTTTTATGACTACCATAGGTCTTTTTCTGCAAAAGTGTCTGGAGCCTTCTCCCAGTATGGAACAAGATCCAACTGGGGAAGGATTGATACCGTCATATTTTGCAGACACTTTGCAGGTCTAAGAACACCGGCTTGTGCATACTGCTCCTCTACGGCACATACGACAAATTTCTGTCCCAACACGGCGGACGAACATGCCTCCACGCAAGGAGCTAGTTCCTCTAGTGTTCCAGAGAAATTGACCAGAGACAAACTGGGACGCCCGATCAAGTTTCTGGGCAAGTCCCAGGTATGTAATAATTTCAATGTTGCAGATTATTGCATATCTGTTTAAAATGTTTTAGGGCACATGCAAAAACCATGTGTCCAAATAAAATGTACTCTAAGCCTTACCTAACGTCCATTAATATTCCAGTATTTACTGCATTTATGTCACATCACCCGTGTAAACACTTGGTGGACTTTCTTATCTCTGGTTTAAAAGAAGGCTTCCACACGGGTATTCTACACATACCGTCCGGGATTCTGGAATGCCCTAATCTACAATCCGCACAACATACACCCCACAGCTGTTGACACTCTCATAGCCCAATAAGTTTCTGAGGGTTTCTTATTGGGGCCTTTCAAGGCTCCTCCGTTCAAAGAATGGCGCACTAACCCCATTGGTATTGTCACAGGGATATCTTCCCTTAAACAGAGACTCATCATTGACTTGTCTGCACCACACTCATCGGCCAACCCCAGTCTTAATTTCCTCATACCCTCCGAAGAATTCTCCCTGCAATACACCACCATAGATCACGCCATTACGGCTATCATACAAGCAGGGGTCCAAAAGTAGCCCAGCTATTTTCGACACATTTGCCGAAGCATTGTGCTGGTTACTATTGAACATGGCCAGATGCCCTACGGCAGGGGTGTCAAACTCAAATTCATCGGGGGCCGCATCAGCAGTTTGGTCACCCTCAAAGGGCCGGTTGTATCTCACATGCGCACACACACACTGACATACACACTCACACACACTGACAGACACACTCACTCACACACGAACTCATAGACACACTTACACACACACATGCGCACACACACACACACTGACAGGCACACACACACACACACACAAACCCACAGACACACATACTGGAACACACATACACACTGACAGACACACATACTCACATGCACACACACACACTGACATACACACTCACACACACTGACAGACACACTCACTTACACACAAACTCATAGACATACTTACACACACACTAACAGACACACATACTCACATGCGCACACACACACACACTGACACACACACACACACACTGACAGACACACTCACACACACACAAACTCACAGACACACACACTGACAGACACACATACTCACATGCACACACACACTGACAGACACACATACACACTGACATACACACTCACATGCACACACACATACACACAGTTATTAATAAAGTAATTAATAATAAATTAAATTTAAATTTCCCACCCAGCCTCCCTACCTGGAGTGCTGGCGTGGGTCTCTCATTGGTGGTCCAGTGAGGCTGCTGGGAGGCGTGCGGCTGAAGTGGATTAGGAGGCGGCGAGGGAGCTCTGATCTCCCTGACCGGCTCCCTCGCAGGCTGTTTTCTGATGCCGCGGGAGCCGGAATATGACGTCATATTCCGGCTCCCGCGGCATCAGCAAAAGGCGCGCGAGGGAGCCGGTCAGAGAGATCAGAGCTCCCTCGCCGCCTCCTAATCCACCTCAGCTGAATGCCGCGCCGCTCCGGGGATCGAGGAGGTGACCAGGCAGGAGGGAGAACTTCCCTCCTGCCGGTCACTTGAATTTTGCGCCCCCAGAGCCGGTGCGCCCTAAGGACGCGCCGGCCCTGGCTACACGGGCCACATGACGAGGTCTGGCAGGCCGGATTCGGCCCGCGGGCCTTGTGTTTGACACCCGTGCCCTACGGTATTACATTACCTGGATGATTTCTTACTGGTTGAGGAGAATACTTCCCCTCCCAGTAGTCTCAAAGCTACCACCAAGCTATTCGAGCAACTAGGTGTCCCAATCTCCCCTAAGAAAACGGAGGGGCCAGACACGAATATCACATTCCTAGGTATTCAATTAGACTCAACTAGACATGTGCAATTTGTTTCGGTCCGAATATGAATTCGGACGAATTTCGGACAATTCAGACATTCGGTTACTTCCGAATGTCCGAATTGCCGAGGTTCCGAAATTACCGAATATCCGAAGTGTCGAAGTGCCGAAGTTGCCGAAGTGTCAAAGTGCCGAAGTTCCGAAGCACAGTATTGCCTAAGTACTAATATACTTACCCAGTGAAAGAAGAAGAATGTTACATTTTAAACAATTTTACATAAAAAGTATACAAACATAGCCAGGATTCAGCTGCAAGCATTTGCAACACTTACAACAATCAAGTAACATACATTCATATAAAATGTAAGTTACTTGGCCAGTCAGTGTAATGACAGGAATGAATAAGTAGATAACTCCCTAATTCCCACGGTATTAGGGAGCTATCTACTAAAAGGCTGAAAAACCTAATTGGTCTTTCAGCCAAATTTACTAATACTAAGTAAAGATTACTTAGTATTAGTAAATTATGCCCCTACTCGCTATACCGTGAGTAGGGGTATGTCTATTAAACAGTGAACAGCCTGTGGCTGCTCACTGTAAAAAAAAAAAAAAAAAATACGGTCAAACTAAAGGGGGGACCTATTGCCCCCCCCCAGCCCCCACCCCTGAGCGGCGGGTGGGGGCCCTAATGTAAAATAATGGGGGGGACCTATTGTCCTCCCCCCGGGCACCTACCCCTGAGTGGTGGGTGGGGGCCCTAAATCAGAATAAGGGGGGGACCTAATGTCCTCCCCCCTCCCCCCACCCCCAAGCAGTGGATGGGGGCCCTAAATTATGATAAGGGGGGACCTAATGTCCTCTCCCGTGGCCCCTACCCCTGAGCGGTGGGTGGGGGCCCTAAATACTAATAAGGGGGGGGACCTAAGGTCCTCCCCCCTGGCCCCCACCCCTGAGCGGCGGGTGGGGGCCCTAAAAACAATGTCCCCCCCAGGTGACTAGGGGTCCCCAAACCCCTAGTCACCTCTCCCCCCCCCCCCTTCCCAATAAAAATGATCCCCCTACCTACCCCTCTCACCCTAAAAATAATGAGGGGGGACCTTTAACTATGTACCTGTAAAAAAAAATAAAACTTACCATTCGATGTTTTCTTTCTTCTAAAATCTTCTTTTTTCAGCCCCAAAAAAGGCCAAATAAAAAACCATAATAACCGACGCAATTATAAAAAAATAATAATAAAAAAAATAATGCTTCTTCACCCATGGAGGGCTCCACGCAGACTGAGCTCCGCAGGGCAGGGGAAGGCTTTTAAAGCCTTGCCCCGCCCTGCAATTAGACTCAGAGCACTCTGATTGGTGGGTTTAAGCCATCCAATCAGAGTGCTCTGACAGGTAAATGAAGAGACTGACAGGTAAGTCTCTACATTTACCTGTCACAGCACTCTGATTGGTTGGTTTGAAATCCACCAATCAGAGTGATCTGTGCCATTTTACACAGCGAGGGAAAGTTCTTTGGAATTACATAGAATGTGTCAATTGTACAACTAATATCTGGCAACAATTTTTCAATATTCCATTTTTTCCATATATTCTTCAAAAATAGAAAATGCTTTTGAGAACTGTTATTACAATAACCTCCTCCATATTCCTTATATTGTTTTGTTTTAAGAAATAAATATTAACAGTGAGGAAGAAAATGTATGCCCAATATTGGCTGGTTAGAGCAGTGGAACCATATAACCAGAAAACCTGCTCAAACCACCAAATTTGTAAAACTCTCTAAAAAAAAAAAAAAAAAACACAGGCACTTTATAAATGCTAATAATAATTATGATATTCCTTGGTTTCCTTTTATGTAATCTTATAACTCAATAACCTCTGCTTTGCTGTGTCTCTGATTCAAGATTAATAATATGTGGTATTATTACCCTTACCCAAATGGTGTCATTAAGTCTCCAGTCTGACAATAACCAGACCAGAGAGCCCTGACGGCCCTCAGCGGACCAGGGGCACGGTCGGTGTGGACGCGCAGACACAGGGCGGGACCCACCAACCACGCACCACACTCTCAGGCCACTAATAGAGAGAAAGTGGAACGAGCGAGGGCACTGAGAGGAGGTAACACCACCACACCCGCACCAGCACAACCACGAGACAACACCTACACAATACACCACGCGACAACACGAACCCCCCACCCTGGGCCAAAACGGTCAACCCCAACCAGAAAGAAGACACCTAGATCACCAACAGATCAGTGCAAGAGTGGGGACAGAACAGGAACCAGGCCCACAGGGGGCACAGCCCCCAGACCCGCACAACACACCAAACACCATCCACATTACCCCACAACCCTCGACCCATTACCCCTAGACGAACCCACCCAGCTCCAAACAGAAAACACGCGAGACCTTTAAACCACTGATGCAACAAAACTAACAATGGAAAACCGTAGTCCCTAGAACCAAACACAGAACACTAGACAAGGCTACCTAACCAAAGGAGTCACCCGACAATATGCTAACAGGCACTCCGAAAAACCAGGGGTACCTCACATAACCAAAGTCTTGAGGATGGGCCCTACCGGAACCAACAAGACCTGACCGCACATTGACCCTAGAACCAGGCACACAAATAAGTAATAGGGCAAGGGTCAGCGCAGGTAGCAGCCTACCCACGACCAAACCCGACCTCGGCTCCGAGTAGACGAGCCCGACCTGAGACGCAGGGATTATAAATTGTGATTGCATTATGTTACCCCTACCCACCCCTTCCCCTTCTTTTTCTTCTGTACCCCCTACCCACACATTACTGAAAACGAAAAATAAAGAATTTATAAAAAAAAAAAAGTCTCCAGTCTATAAATATGCATAAGGCTTTCTGACTGATTGAGGGTGTATATGAATACATATGTTAAATGGCTCTCAACGTCAACAGGGAAGACAGTGCTACAATAAATAATATATTAGAGAGGTTCGCATAAAATCTTGTGAATATTTTGAAGCATTGAGAATCCACTTAACCCCTTAAGGACACATGACATGTGTGACATGTCATGATTCCCTTTTATTCCAGAAGTTTGGTCCTTAAGGGGTTAAATTGCTTGGGACCCAAACTTGGGTCCAGACTCAGTGGTGAGCACTTTTGGTTTCTACATGCATTTAAAACAAAGTGCAATTTACGTTCAGTTCTCCAGAAGCGTTTATTGTTTGCATAGATAATATATCCTCATTTGATATGATTATTAAAAATATATATCCTTCTCTGGGCTTTTATTGCAATGCAATACGCTAGATAGAAATGTTTCCAGTATTAAGGGGACACTATTTCATCTCATTCAAGTGGTCTGGGTGCACGATCCCAGTCCCACTTAGTCCTCCAATGTAAATCATTGCCGTTTTAAAGAAACTGCAATGATTGCCGTGCAGGACTAAGACTACTTATAGTGGCAGTCAATCAGAGAGCCACTACAGGCACTTGCTGGTGGATTACTGACTTTGGTCACCTAACAGACGATGGACGTCTTCACACTTTGCATGAGGACCTCCAGCGTCAGTAAATTCCCCAAAGGAAAGCAATGAGGCAATGCTTTCCTCTGGGGAGGGCCTATAGCACTCATGGTGCTTGCCGCGCATGTGCATTAACCCCTCTGTCGCATGACATGGAAGGAGGCGTAGCGACGACCCAGCACTGAGGGAGAACATCACTGGAAACGGTTGAGTAAACAAAGGGTTTAAACCCTTTACATGCTGGGGTAGCGGGGTTGTGAGGGAGGAGTTCCACAGGAATGGTGCAGCCCGAGCTATTACAGCTATTTAGAGGAACACTGCAGGCACCATAAACACACTATGTCACCATTGGATGCCAGGCTTCTGGGTACCAAGAATCACTACTAAACGGTGAGTAAACCATCTAGGACTTAAGTGGGACCCAGAGCCAATGGATTCTATGCACCATAATCACTTCAAGTTTACACAATGTTTATTTTTAATTTATTCATTTAAATTTTATAGAATAAAAAGTCGTGGACAGTATATAGTATCACTTATCTTGAAATATTTTTTTGCAGGCCCTAAATTATTAGAAAAAAAGGGGGGAAACTATTTGTCTTACATACAATTGTGACAAACATAGATAACTTAAAATTGGTATTTATAAGGAGCCCTGTTGGGGATGACTGGAAGCACAACTTACTAAAAATGGCAACAGAATGTAAGAAGAATGTCTGCATTTAGGCATAAAATACAACCATAAACTCATGTACTCTAAGTAAAAGGGACACTATAGTCACCAGAACAGCTACAGCTTATTGAATTTGTTCTGGTGAGTAGAATCATTCCCTTCAGGCTTTTTGCTGTAAACACTGTCTTTTCAGAGAAAATGCAGTGTTTACATTGCAGCCTAGTGATAACTTCCCTGGCCACTCCTCAGATAGCTGTCAGAGATCCTTTCTGGGTCATATCTGCCTAAAATGCATCCAAACATTCAGTATCTCCACCCTCTGCATGCAGACACTGAACTTTCCTCATAGAGATTCATTGATTCAATTCATCTCTATGAGGAGATGCTGATTGGCCAGGGCTGTGTTTGAATCATGCTGGCTCTGCCCCATATCTGGCTTTTTGTCAGCCTCAGCCAATCCTATGGGGAAGCATTGTGATTGGACCACTTCTGATGATGTCAGCAGACTGCTTGTTTTCACACTGACAGTCATTAGAGATACCTCGAATAAAATGCCATGTTTAACTATGACAAGTGAGGTAAGGAGGCAAGCAGTGTAGAGGGAGTCTTGGTGTTTGATAAATGTAAGTAATCTTTAAAAACAAATTTCTTCACCAAAGCGTATCAATTAAACTGTTAATGGCGCCTTACCTTGCAGTACTAAGAGCTAAAGTGGCCTAGGTGCCTATAGTGTCCCTTTAAATCATTTACTTCTGAAATATAGGTATTTGAACAGGTTTTATTGCAATATTTGTAATACTTATGTAATGCTAAGTGGCAATAAGAGATACAATTCACCCCACTCCCCTACCTGAATGAATGGGAAGTAGAATCCTCATACTTTGCTTTACTGTTTGGAAGGAGTAGAGCTGTCATTTTCAACATCAAATGGGTGGACTGAAGTCTTGGCAGATAATATGTTGCTCTACAGGTTGATAATCATTCCTAGAGTATAAATATAGGCAAATAAGGCGTATGGACTAAATTTCATTGTACGAAGCAAATTAAAGCACAACTGTGTTTAAATGATTCTAGTAGTGAAGGGGTTAAAATCATGTTTTCTAGAATGGTTTAAGGAAACCAAGAAGCAATCTATCATGCCACTTTTAATCCTGGAAAGCTCAACCTGCTTTTATTTGTTTGCAACAAAGCAGGTGTTCTATCAGATTACTATACCTCGTCAAATTTCTATACCGGAAGTGACGCGGCCGCACCGGGTGTGACGCAGCCGCACCGGACATGACGTTT
Source organism: Pelobates fuscus (assembly GCF_036172605.1). NCBI lineage: Eukaryota > Metazoa > Chordata > Amphibia > Anura > Pelobatidae > Pelobates > Pelobates fuscus. Next base: position 432,313,194 of record NC_086318.1, read on the forward strand.
CGGAGCAGGAGAAGGAGGAGCAGAGCGCCGCGCAGGCACAGAAGAACAGGTAGGATTAATTTTCTACCACGGTACTGTGATGTAATTCCAGTAAAATACAAGTTTAGCAGGCTAAGATTGCCACAAGGCATATGTATGTATATGTGTTTGTAAGTATCAGTTGGTTAATTACACGTAGCTAAGATACTGTTATCACTGTACTGACCAGGTGCAGGAATGTAAGAACTGGAATTACGCGTCCCTCTCCTTTGTATCAGATGAGCCACGTGGTTAGACCGGATGGATGAGTTTAGACTCTATTCATTAAATAGGTTAAGGGTATGTGTGGGTGTAGTTAATTGTGGGAGGAGCTACAGTGCTATATAAGGAATGTACTCTATGTATTCAGTACTCAGACTTTGCTGTATTTTGGTGACGCTAGTCCCTCTGAGTCCCGATCGGTGATCCAATAAAGAATCTCTTCCTTCCTGAAGAAACCTGTGTCCATCTCTCTGTGCTTGGCTTCCGTCAGTTTCTCCGGTATCATTTGGTGCATTGGCCGGGAAGCTCATCGTTCAACGGTAGCTGAGAGGCAGAGGCGTGAGACGGTCTATCTTTGCCCACGTTCTCTACGGCTGCACCCCTGAACTTCTGCGTGGACCTCCCTTCGTCTCGGCGCCACTGGTCTGTTGTCCAGGAGATCATCGGCCTCTACGTGAGAAGTGCTGGGGTGTCCCCGTCGATGAGTGTGAACTCAGGTTCAGGAACGAGGAGGTAAGATAACTGCTGTTTTAGACGGCAGGACCCACTAGGGGTATACCGATTGTGCGGTAGGCCCAAAGGGGTTTTGAATCTGTGTATCTGCCCCCTCTGTCGGAGGGAAGGAGCGAAGGCGCACCGCTCGATCGAACGCTCTTTAGTCAGACCGTTTGATTTGGTTAGTCAGGCGGGGTCCTGGTGTAAATAGCCCTAGCCGGACACCGGTGTCTTGTCTAGACTAGCGTTCTAGGGTGTATATTACGTTCGCTAGGTCGGAGGGACCGGGAGACTAAGCGGCGCCTGTGTAAATTCGGTTCGCTAGTTCTCATCCTATCTGGGCTAAGTGGGAAGGCGTGTAAATTTGGAACCCACTAGACTTTTGATAGTGCGACTAAGAGGCGCCTGTGTAAATTCGGTTCTCTAGCTCGCTATATATGTGGTGATTGGGCAGTGTGGCTAACCAAAACGGGTGTATATAGTTTTAGGTAGTCCATTCAAGGTACTGGCCAATAGTTTAGTTGGGAATTGTAAATGTGTTAACGATTGTTTTAGTAAAGTGTATATCTTGTTAGATAGCGCGAGCTCAGCCGTCTAGCGAGAGTGTTAATAGTGTGTTGCTGTATTATAGTGCACGGTACCATAACCCTGTATATTTACTGACATTATATAATAAGTACTAATCATTGTCGTCCATTGCATGTTTAACACCATAACCACTAATAATTGTATTGTGACCTTAACTTGTGCTTTGACCTATGCTAACCGTACTGTAACCGCTATTTGTAAAAGACGATGTTACTGGGGTGTGTTATAGACGGGTAATTCGTATATAGAGAATTATAGCGTGGGTGACTGTATAGTTACGCCAAAGGGCATAATATTGATTATATAGTGACTGGTGTAACAGCTGTGTGTGTACGGGAATTCCCTGAGTGTTTATTGTTATTGTGTACGTTTCACTTGGTAACCGTACCACGTGGTGCTGTTGCCAGAGGAAACGGGTGTGACTGTTGAATAGTACGCGTGTATAGTATTCGTTGTCGACGACGTTCCATTGTTAAGTATGGGTGCGTCGCAGTCAACGATTCCGGATCCCTTAGGATGTATGGTTAAGAATTTTAAAAAGGGATTCAAAGTTTGTGATTTTGGGGTTAAGATGTCCCCTGTACGTTTGGTCACTTTGTGCACTAGGGAGTGGCCTACTTTGGTTGCGGCATGGCCGCCACGTGGCAGTTTGGATCCAACTCTGGTACAGCGCTTACACGTGGCTGTATCAGGTAGGCCTGAACTTTACGGCCAGTTTCCTTATATTGATTGTTGGAGACAGGCCGTAAATGACTCGCCAAAATGGCTCCAGACATGCCACGAGGAGCAGTGTCGCCTCATGGTAGCTAGGACTTGCTCGTCCACTAGGACTGGTGTTAGGCCCATTTTGGACACGCCCCCTGAGTCCGAGATCCCTTTGCCGCCCCCTTACTTTCCGTTAAGAAGAAGTGACGCAAACGCAGGAAGTCCTGCACCCCTCCCCTCATTACCCTCATCCACTTCCGCTTCCTCCTCCAGTACAGGATCCACCCCCCCTCATACTAAATCTCCCCTTCCGGAACCAGAATCCACCCCCATTAGAAACGAATATCCTGATTTGGCGCCACTTCAGACTTCCGGTCAAGCTTCATCTAGCTCGGCTCGAAGTGTTTTATTTACGACCTTTTCCCAAAACCGACCTCCCACATCCCCATACCCTATCTCTCCCCGACCGGAACCCATGACTGACGCCTCTCTACGTAGCCCCATCCAAACCCGACAGTTGACTGGTGCCCAACAATTAAAGCACTATCAGATGCCTCTTCGTCTGAATCCCGGGTCAGCTTATATCGATGCCGCAGGTCAAATGGCACACGCTGACCCAGTCTTCGTATATGTCCCTTTCACCACTACCGACCTTTTAAACTGGAAGACCCATAATTCCTCGTATACTGAGAAACCACAAGCCATGACTGATCTGTTCACCTCAATAGTACAGACACATAATCCGACATGGGCTGATTGCCAGCAGTTACTAATGACTTTATTTAACAATGAGGAAAGGACAAGAATAAATCAAGCAGCCATTAAAGCATTAGAGGATAGAGCCCGTGCTTTGAACCAAGCTAATCCAGCAGCATGGGCCGCAACACATTATCCCAACACTGATCCCGATTGGAACGTAAATGGTGCTGATATGGTTCAACTCAGAGCCTATAGAGACGCTATAATTGCTGGCATGAAAGCCGGAGGAAAGAAAGCCATTAACATGTCGAAGACAGTTGAGGTGATCCAGAAAAGCGATGAAGCGCCCAGTGTCTTTTATGACCGATTATTGGAGGCATACCGCTTGTATACCCCCTTTAATCCGGAAGACGCAGACAATTCCCGAATGGTTAACTCCGCCTTTGTCAGCCAAGCATACGGAGATATTAAGCGCAAGCTACAAAAGTTAGAAGGGTTTGCAGGTATGTCCATCACCCAACTAATGGAGGTAGCAAATAAGGTCTATATGAACAGGGATACAGAAAGTAAGAAAGAGGAAGAGCGCAAGATGCGTAAAAAGGCTGATATGCTAGCGGTAGCGATCGCAGGCGTAGATAAACGGGGCCCAGATAGAGGCAATAATAGATGGAGTAGGGAGCCTTTGAGTAGGGATCAATGCGCGTATTGCAAGGAAGAAGGGCATTGGAGGAACGAATGTCCGCAAAGAGAGCAGTACGAGAGAGACCAACCCAGGGCAGGCTACGGAAACTTTAGAGGTAGAGCGAGAGGTAGAGGAGGCCCCGGAGGGAGTAATGGTTATAGAGGGAGTAATGGGAACAGAGGAAGTGTTAGGGAAGACAGGTATATTCCAGCAGCGCAAAGGTCTCGCGATAGAGAAGGTAGGGACTTTGTAGGATTGGCTGACACTGTCATGGAGGACTATTGATACCGACCGGGCTCCATCCCCCTTGGTCGAGCGGAGCCTATGGTCGATGTATCAATAGGGGGGAAAAGGAGTGCGTTCATGATCGACACTGGTGCTGAACATTCAGTGGTGACTAATCTAGTTGCTCCTCCATCTGGAAGGACTATTACTGTGATAGGAGCAACTGGAAGAAGTGCTGAAAGACCGGTTCTTAAAAGTCGACTCTGTACATTGGGAGGCCACGTAGTAAAACACCAATTCCTTTATATGCCTGAATGTCCAGTCCAATTGCTGGGACGTGATATGCTATCCAAATTACAAGCGCAGATTACGTTCCTACCAGATGGAACAACATCCTTAAAGTTTAATGGACCTTCAGGTATTATGACTTTATCCGTACCAAAGGAAGAAGAGTGGCGACTTTATACAGTGTTGACTAGCCAAAACCCTAGGAGTGATGAGACATTGTTTAACATACCAGGAGTTTGGGCAGAGAACAACCCACCAGGACTGGCCCGCAATATTCCACCAATAAAAATTGAACTGAAACATGGGGTTTATCCAGTGAGCCTAAGACAATATCACATTCCGCAGAAGGCTAAGAAGAACATCCAATCCTATCTGGATAAGTTCATACGGTATGGTATCCTAAAATTCTGTACTTCCCCCTGGAACACCCCATTGCTGCCTGTTCAAAAGCCCGGCACAGATGAGTATCGACCTGTGCAGGACTTAAGAGCAGTCAATGATGCGGTTGTTAGCATACATCCAGTTGTACCCAATCCATATAACCTGCTTGCTTTAATTCCGGGCGGGGCTACTTACTTCACAGTTTTAGACCTCAAAGATGCCTTCTTTTGCCTCCGAATTGCCGCAGAAAGCCAATGTATTTTCGCTTTCCAATGGGAGAACGCTGTAACGGGCTCAAAACGCCAAATGACTTGGACAAGACTGCCCCAAGGGTTTAAAAATTCACCTACCCTATTTGGTTCAGCTCTAAGTCAAGATCTACTGGATTTCGAGTCTATCCCAGGAGAATGTGTATTGTTACAATATGTAGATGACTTGTTGATAGCAGCAGTTACAAAAGAAATCTGTCAGCAAGCAACGCACGATCTACTACACATTCTCTGGAAGGCAGGATACAAGGTGTCTAGAAAGAAGGCTCAGTTGTGTTTGCCAACTGTCAAGTATCTAGGATTCCATATCTCTGAAGGTCAAAGAATTATGGGGCCAGAGAGAAAAGAAGCTGTCTGCCAAATACCAATACCCAAGAATAGAAGACAAGTGCGAGAATTCTTGGGGGCAGCAGGCTTCTGTAGGATATGGATTCCCAGTTATGCGATACTAGCAAAACCTCTGTACGCAGCTATCAAAGGTACAGAGCACGACCCCTTCTTATGGACCCAAGAACAGCAAACGGCATTTGAAGATGTGAAGAAGGCTTTGATGAGTGCCCCAGCATTAGGTCTACCTGATCACACACGACCATTCTACTTATATGTACACGAGCAAAGAAGAATGGCTGTGGGAGTATTGACACAGTACTTGGGATCATGGCAAAGACCTGTTGCCTACATGTCTAAGCAACTGGATGCAGTGGCCAGCGGACTTCCACCTTGTCTAAGAGCCGTAGCTGCAGCCGCCCTGCTAGTAGCTGAAGCCGATAAACTCACTCTGGGTCAAGAACTTTATGTACGAGTCCCACATGCAGTACAGACGTTGTTGGATTACAAAGGAAATCATTGGTTTAGTAATAGCCGTATGACCAAGTATCAAGCAATGTTGTGTGAAAACCCAAGAGTGCATTTAGAGACTGTAAACACCTTAAATCCAGCTACCCTTTTGCCGCAACCTACTGAAAGTCAACATGATTGTTTTGAAGTAATGGATGAAGTATTTTCAAGTAGACCAGATCTTCGTGATTTTCCCATCCAGAACCCCGATGTTCAATATTACACCGACGGCAGTAGTTATGTGAAAGAAGGGATCCGCTATGCAGGATATGCAGTGACAACAATAGACAAGGTGATAGAAGCTCGGCCACTGGCGAAAGGAACATCAGCACAAAAGGCAGAATTAATAGCACTAACACGAGCGTTACAATTGGCTGAAGGTTTAAGAGTAAATATCTATACGGACTCTAAGTATGCGTTTTTAACCACTCATGCCCACGGAGCTTTGTATAAAGAAAGAGGACTACTGAATTCAGAAGGCAAAGAAATCAAGTACGCAGCTGAAATCCTACAACTATTGGAAGCAGTGTGGGAGCCGAAAGAAGTCGGTATCATACATTGTCGAGCGCATCTGAGAGGAGATGGTGATGTAACCAAGGGAAATCGGATGGCAGATAGTGCAGCTAAGCGTGCTGCTGAATCAGGAAGACAGGAGTATGTAGGGCATATAGCTGCTCTTATACCAACTCCACTGTCCCAATGGACTCCAGTTTATACAGCTCAAGAAGAGGAGTGGTTAAAGACTGAACCGGGAAAGTATTTGGAGAACAAGTGGTATCAGCTAGAAGATGGAAGAATAGTCATACCAGCATCACTAGCGGTAGAAATTGTCCAAAATTATCACAACGGGACACATTCTGGGAGAGACAGTACTGAAGAATCTCTCAGGAAACATTTCTACATACCAAGATTGTCCAACTTGACTCAGGCCATTGTACGCAGATGTGTAACGTGTGCTAAGAATAATGCAAGACAAGGACCAGTAAAGCCACCAGGAGTTCAGTTTATGGGGGGACTCCCCATGTCCGATCTACAAATAGACTTTACAGTGATGCCTAAATCGGGTGGACATCGTTACCTGCTGGTAATTGTGTGCACCTATTCAGGCTGGGTAGAAGCATGTCCTACTCGTACAGAGAAAGCAGGAGAAGTTGTAAGATTCCTGCTACGAGAAATAATACCCCGATATGGACTACCCTGTTCTATAGGATCGGACAATGGTCCAGCTTTTGTTCATCAGTGCCTACAACAACTGACTCATATGCTTGGTATAAAGTGGAGGCTTCATACTGCATATAGACCCCAGAGTTCTGGTAAGGTAGAGAGAATGAATAGAACTATAAAGAACCAGTTGGCTAAAATGTGTCAGGAAACCCAACTTAAGTGGAACGTTCTCTTACCCATAGCTTTATTGCGAATCCGCAGTACCCCTACCAGAAGGATGGGCCTCTCTCCTTTTGAAATCATGTATGGGCGACCACCTCCCGTACTTGGTAACTTAAGGGGGGACTTGAGTCAGTTGGGAGAAGGAATTACCCGGCAGCAGGTTGTAGAGTTGGGTAAGACTATGGAGGAGGTACAGAAATGGGTACAAGATAGATTACCTGTGAATATTTATCCCCCTGTTCATAGTTATCATCCAGGAGATCAAGTGTGGATTAAAGAGTGGAATAATGTACCGTTAGGGCCCAAGTGGAGAGGTCCTTATGTTGTTCTTTTGTCTACCCCTACAGCAATAAAAGTAGCAGAAGTGACTCCGTGGATACATCACTCCAGGGTTAAACCAGCAGCAGTCGATTCTTGGCAAGTTACAGCAGATCCAGAGAATCCCTGCAAGATCCGGTTAAAACGTACTACTCAGTCGGAGTAACGAGGAATTATTGTGGATTACAAATTTTATTGTTACAGGTGTGAGTGAGAAGGCCATAATAAAGCCTGTCCGCTTACCAACACATAGTGTATAAGCCAGGAAAGTCTCGAAGGGACACCTGTGAAGACGAGCAGAACTCCATTCCCTGCAGCCCTCACATCCTGGAAGCTGAGGTTCCATCGCACGGACGAAGACTGAGGATGACGGCGAAAGATGTGCTTTTGATTGTGTTTATTTATATGTGTTTTTATATTCAGGAAGGTAGAGGTACCGACACTCCTAGCTGTGAGGTATGCATTAAGACTACGAGAACAGGTAACCATATTTCCCAAACCCTAATTTGGCATTCACAATACGAATGTAAAGGAGAGGTATCAAGATGTAGATACCTAAATATAGACTATAGTGTGTGCCATTTAGGAGTAGGAGAACCTAAGTGCTTCAGTCCAGAGTATCAACCTCGTACAATTTGGTTGACTCTCAGGAATGGAGATCCTCAGGGGACCCTAATTAATAAGACGGTGTTAGAATCCGTACATTCTTCGGGTGTTCTGCTATTTGATGCATGTAAGGCGATATCAAGTGGTAGAAAACCGTGGAATGTATGTGGGGATCTTAGATGGGAGAGGACGTATGGGTCTAATGATAAATATATTTGTCCCAGTAGTAAAAATAAATATGTGAGTCCTAGATGCCCAAATAAAGACTATAACTTTTGTCCATATTGGTCTTGTGTGGGGTGGGCGACTTGGGGACAGACAGTAGATAAAGACATGATAGTGACTAAGTTGCCGACTAGCCCTTATTGTAAGTCTATGGAATGCAACCCAGTCCATATACTTATTAATAACCCCGACAAGTTCCTAGATAAGTATGGAAATTTATTTGGGTTTCAAATATACGGGACGGGTTTAGATCCTGGGACATTATTGTTTATAGGAATAGAGACTGATACGGTATCCTCCCAGACTCATCAAGTATACCATTCCTTTTATGAAGAGATGAGTATAGATAATAAGATCCCCCATAACGCTAAAAACCTGTTCATTGACCTAGCTGAAAGTATTGCCGGTAGTCTTAATGTTACCAACTGCTATGTGTGTGGAGGTACTAACATGGGAGACCAATGGCCTTGGGAAGCAAAGGAGGTAATGTCCGGTTCTGAGGCAGTTGACCAACTAATATCTACACAAGCCGATTATCATTTGAGTGTTAGAGGTAAATCTGAGTGGAGATTAAAGACCTCCATCATAGGTTATGTTTGCATAGCAAGGAAAGGAATAATGTATAATACTTCTGTAGGAGAATTAACTTGTCTAGGGCAAAAAGCTTATGATGATGATACTAAAAATACAACTTGGTGGTCGGCTTCAAATGTCTCAGAACCATCTAACCCGTTTGCTAGATATGCCAGTTTAAAGGATGTGTGGTTTGATTTATCCATCACATCTACCTGGAGAGCCCCAGCAAATTTGTACTGGATCTGTGGTAAGAAAGCCTATTCGGAGTTGCCACAGGACTGGGAAGGGGCATGTGTGTTGGGTATGCTCAAACCATCCTTCTTCTTGTTACCGATTGAAACAGGTGAGACTTTAGGTGTTAAAGTGTATGATGTGAATCATAGGAAGAAAAGGGGACCCTTAGAGATAGGCACCTGGGAAGATAATGAATGGCCTCCCCAGCGTATCATAGATTATTATGGGCCAGCCACGTGGGCAGAAGATGGTACCTTTGGTTATAGAACCCCAATTTATATGCTCAACCGTATTATGAGATTACAGGCGGTGGTTGAGATTATCACAAATGAGACATCACAAGCGCTCAATCTTCTAGCGAAGCATAACACCAGGATGAGGACAGCAGTCTACCAAAATAGATTAGCCTTGGATTACCTTTTGGCAGTAGAGGGAGGTGTATGTGGGAAGTTTAACCTAAGTAATTGCTGTCTTCAAATAGATGACGAAGGGCAAGCAATAGCTGAGCTTACTAGCCATATGGTTAAACTAGTGCATGTGCCTACTCAGGTATGGAAAGGGTACAATCCAAGTAGTTGGTTTGGTAGCTGGTATGAGTGGTTTGGAGGGCTTAAGGCAGTGGTAGGTGGAGTCCTACTGATTTTACTGTTGTGTCTACTCCTACCGTGTCTTATACCCTTAGTAGTTAGGTCTGTGCAAAGCCTGATAGGAAGTATAGCAGAGAGGAAGGCTGCTGCACAGATAATGGCGATATATAAGTATAAGGCTCTAGATCAGGGAGAACCAATGCAAGAAGATGAATGTTGAAGATTCACATCATAAGATAAGTCTGGTCTGGTTCATGGTAACCTGAGGTATATGCAAACCAAGGTTAAGTGATGCCTCAAGTAATTGTGAAATATCAGAGGCATCAAAGGGGGGAATGTGATGTAATTCCAGTAAAATACAAGTTTAGCAGGCTAAGATTGCCACAAGGCATATGTATGTATATGTGTTTGTAAGTATCAGTTGGTTAATTACACGTAGCTAAGATACTGTTATCACTGTACTGACCAGGTGCAGGAATGTAAGAACTGGAATTACGCGTCCCTCTCCTTTGTATCAGATGAGCCACGTGGTTAGACCGGATGGATGAGTTTAGACTCTATTCATTAAATAGGTTAAGGGTATGTGTGGGTGTAGTTAATTGTGGGAGGAGCTACAGTGCTATATAAGGAATGTACTCTATGTATTCAGTACTCAGACTTTGCTGTATTTTGGTGACGCTAGTCCCTCTGAGTCCCGATCGGTGATCCAATAAAGAATCTCTTCCTTCCTGAAGAAACCTGTGTCCATCTCTCTGTGCTTGGCTTCCGTCAGTTTCTCCGGTATCAGTACAGGGAGGAGGACGCGTACTGCGCATGCGCGAACATCACACTGCGCCTGCGCATGGAGCCACAAGGGGGGGGGAGGTAGGGGATCTAATGGGCCAGTGCGCACGCGCGCCTAAGTACTCCCGTCGGGCACAGACAGCGGTGCGTGCGCACCAGCGGGCAGGGAGATCGATTTGGCCGAATATTCATCCGATCTCCCTGCCCCACACTGCGCACGCGCCAACCCAGCCAGGACAGCCTCGGACATCGCGCATGCGCACTGAGGGGGTATAGAAATCTGATGGCCAAATCTTCTGCTAAGAAATCTCCTACCCCCGAGTGCGCATGCGCGGTGTCTGCATTCTGACATCTCTCAGGTAAGCCTCGCTCCCAACACTCTCAGCCATCAGGGGGGAGGGGGGACTGTGCTGTATTGGGGGGGAACTTGCAGTATGGTGGGGGGGGTATGTGCAGTATTGGGGGGGTATGTGCAGTATTGGGGGGGTATGTGCAGTATTGGGGGGGTCTGGACAGTATTGTGGGGTATGTGCAGTATTGGGGGGGGGTCTGGACAGTATTGGGGGGACTGTGCAGTATTGGGGGGGTCTGGACAGTATTGGGGGACTGTGCAGTATTGGGAGGTCTGGACAGTATTGGGGGGGTCTGGACAGTATTGGGGGGTATGTGCAGTATTGGGGGGTCTGGACAGTATTGGGGGGGTGTGCAGTATTGGGGGGGTCTGGACAGTATTGGGGGGGTATGTGCAATATTGGGGGGGTCTGGACAGTATTGGGGGGGTATGTGCAGTATTGGGGGGGGTCTGGACAGTATTGGGGGGACTGTACAGTATTGGGGGGGTCTGGACAGAATTGGGGGGACTGTGCAGTATTGGGGGGGTTATGTGCAGTATTGGGGGGGTATGTGCAGTATTGGGGAGGTCTGGACAGTATTGGGGGGTATGTGCAGTATTGGGGGGTATGTGCAGTATTGGGGGGTCTGGACAGTATTGGCGGGGTATGTGCAGTATTGGGGGGGTATGTGCAGTATTGGGGGGTCTGGACAGTATTGGCGGGGTATGTGCAGTATTGGGGGGGTCTGGACAGTATTGGGGGGGTATGTGCAGTATTGGGGGGGGGTCTGGACAGTATTGGGGGGGTATGTGCAGTATTGGGGGGTCTGGACAGTATTGGGGGGACTGTACAGTATTGGGGGGGTCTGGACAGTATTGGGGGGTCTGGACAGTATGGGGCGGTCTGTGCTGTGTATTAGGGGGCTGTGCGTTAGATGTGGGGATGGGGGGGGTTGTGCGTTAGATGTGGGGGGGGAGGCTGTGCAGTATGTGGGGCCTGTGTGTTATATGTGTACAGCCCTGGTTTGACTACAAAACATTTTGTTTCAGAAATCTCAGACGCCATGGCCTGCTTTTTGCTAAGAAAGCCCAGCTATCTAGTCACTCACCAGGGGTGGATGAGAAACTGCACCCACTGCCCCACATCTGCAACCAAAACTGTCTGTCACTGAATTCTGTAATCTCCGTGACATTGTGCATTGTGTATGTATAGTACTCCCAATTCTTATATTTAATACGGTGTGTCTCTCACAATCTTTGTCTGTCTGCTGTAAATATGTGGCACGCAGGTCTGCATGCACGGTGTCTGTTATGCCATTTTACTCTAACCATTATATTTTTGTGTGTGTCACAACTCTGCCAAGCATGTTCTCCTATGGGGCACGAAGTACATAAAGAGGAATGAAGAAGTCCACGTTTGAGGCTCGCGTCCAGGGTGGATTATTGAAGTGCCATCTGACACGTGACAGGTTTCTCCTGTTTGCACGGCGACTTCAACATTGTGTACTGTGATCAGAGGTAGGTAACCGTAGGCAGTCCACATGCTGTGAATTACATCTTTGCCATCTTTGCCATTATGGGAGGTGTAGTCCAAAACATCTGGAATACCGAATGCGTATGAATGAAAAGTATGGTGTGTGTGTGAATGGTCAGTAACAAGGGTTGAAGCCTTGACGTGGCGTTACTGCTCACATGTGTATTCATGTGCCAATTCAACCAATGTGAGTCACTGTAATACTTATAAGGTAACCAAAAGTACTGTGATTGTGGAGAATGAAACGCCTGTATCACCTACACACTGCTTACACTGTGACCGTATCACCTAAACACTGCTTACACTGTGAACGTATCTCATAAACACTGATTACACTGTGACCGTATCTCCTAAACACTGCTTACACTGTGACCGTATCACCTACACACTGCTTACACTGTGACCGTATCACCTACACACTGCTTACACTGTGACCGTATCACCTAAACACTGCTTACACTGTGACCGTATCTCATAAACACTGCTTACACTGTGAACGTATCTCATAAACACTGATTACACTGTGACCGTATCTCCTAAACACGGCTTACACTGTGACCCTATCGCCTATACACTGCTTACACTGTGACCCTATCGCCTATACACTGCTTACACTGTGACCGTATCACCTAAACACTGCTTACACTGTGACCGTATCTCCTAAACACTGCTCATACTGTAAGCACAGACATGCTTTTATTAAAAATTGAGAGCGCTCGACCATTCTTTCTATTCTACACCTCCAATCTCCAACATTGAAATTGTCGTTTGTAATAATATAAAATAAGTAATATGCTTTCTGATTACGATTTGGTGAGTTGTAACAATATTTTTTTTATTTTTACAGTTCCAGAGGGAAGGAGCAAACCGCTTTGAGGAGTCCCTGCACAAGAGACTATTGGATACTGAAGGGCTGTACTGCAGTGTCGGCTCTAGACTTGGCGAGGCCTTAGGCGAAAGTCATACATGAGACCCCACGAAGAACACCATTATTGAAGAATAAATAGCAGTTGACTTTGTGTATAAGAAGCTGTAGATATATTGATGGGAGAGCTTTCAGCACTGGATACACAGAGCTAGTCTCTGTATACATCGTTTCATTGTCTACCTGAGTGTGTGTCTGACAGTGAGTATCCTTGTATCTGTATGTATGTTTCTCTGAGCATGTGTGCCTTTGGCACTGAGTTTATGGCGAAGCTAAGTTTTATGACGGTGTGTGTATAATGATTGCCTTTGGGGGGTGACAGGGTGAGTAAAGGGGTAACTGTGGCAGGGTGAGTGTAAAAGAGCAGGAGGGTGCCAGCGTGTTGAGGGTTGACAGTGTGTATGGAGGGAGGTGCCAGAGTGTGGAGAGTGGTGCTCGTGTGTACGGGGAGTGGTGGCCGTGTGGGGAGGGTGACATAGTTTGAGGGTGAGGAGATAGGGGGGGTGATGTAATATGAGAGTATGGGTGACAGTAAGGGTGGGTGACATAGTGTGTGGAGGGTGACAGAGTGAGGGGGTGATGGTGAGGTGACCGTAAGAGGGGGGTGACAAGGGGTGATGAGGTGAGATGACAGTAAGGGAGGGGTGACAGGGTGTGGGGGGCTGACAGGGTGAGAGGGGGTGACAGGGGGATGGCAGAGTAAGAGGGGGATGACAATAACAATATCTGATACTAGGCCACATGTGCAATTATTATGTAAATAATGGACAACATACTTTTTCAATTTTGTTAAATTAGAAATTAAATATTGTTTGATTTTTTTATATTGCCACTTTTAAAAAGATTAAAACTCTTAATTTTTAAATCTACAGTAATTTGTCTGTTATAACGTTAACCTGTTAATTATTGTGGGACAGTGGAGAGAAAACCCAAACTGGGACTCTACCAAACAATCCAGGACTGTTAGGAAATATGGCTTTGTAACAACATTTGATAATTTATGGTGCATATAGCTCCTCTTGTCACTGTGCCTATGCATAGTTTTGCTTATAAATGTGATGACTTTCAAAAGATAGCAATAAGCATAGTAAGAAGTTGCTCTTTAAAAGCCCACGTCATCTCGTTTTATTATTATTATTATTATTATTATTATTGCCATTTATATAGCGCCAACAGATTCCGTAGTGCTTTACAATATTTTGAGAGGGGGGGATGTAACAATAAATAAGACAATTACAAGAAACCTTACAGGAATAATAGGTTGAAGAGGACCCTGCTCAAATGAGCTTACAGTCTATAGGAGGTGGGGTATTAGAAACATTAGGATAGGAAATATCAAGTAGGAGTGAAGCAGAGCTGGAGGAGAGAGCAAAGCACTATCCCATAGGAGAGCAAGAGACAGGTATGTAAGGGAGAGATTACTCTGGGAGGCCATACGCTTTCCTGAAGAGATGGGTTTTAAGGCCCTTCTTAAATGATTGAAGACTAGGGGAGAGTCTGATGGCAGTAGGCAAGTTATTCCATAGGAGAGGAGCCGCCCGTGGAGGTCCTGCAAGCGTGAGTTGGCCGTACGGGTGCGAGCAGCGGTCAGGAGGTGGTCGCGGGCAGAGAGGTGGGTACGAGGAGGGGCATACCTCTGGATCAGTGAAGAGATATAAGAGGGGCTGGAAGTGTTCAGTGCTTTAAATGTATGGGTTAGCACTTTGAATTGACTCCTATTGGATACAGGGAGCCAATGTAAGGACTGGCAGAGGGGCGAGGTGTGAGAGGACCGACTGGATAGGAAAATCAGTCTAGCTGCAGCATTCATTACAGACTGTAGCGGGGCAGTACGGCTTTTGGGGAGACCAATCAGGAGAGGGTTACAGTAATCCATGCGGGAAATTACTAGAGCACGGACAAGCTCCTTGGTAGCATCTTGCGTAAGAAAGGGGCGGATGCGGGCTATGTTTTTGAGTTGGAACCTACAGGACTTGGCAACAAACTGGATGTGAGACTCAAAGGTGAGACCAGAGTCAAGTATGACGCCAAGACAGCGCGCTTGTAGGGATGGACTTATGTGGATATCACTGACTTGAAGGGAGAGTGAGAGAGGAGGATCAGTATTAGGAGGAGGAAAGACAAGGAGTTCAGTTTTAGAGAGGTTAAGTTTGAGAAAGCGTGACGACATCCAGTCAGAGATGGAAGAGAGGCAAGCAGTGACACGTTGCAGGACGGCCGGGGAGAGGTCCGGTGAGGAGAGTTATATCTGAGTGTCATCAGCGTACAGGTGGTAGTTGAATCCAAAAGAGGCAATACGTTTTCCAAGAGAGGCAGTATAAAGAGAAAATAGAAGGGGACCAAGGACAGAGCCTTGGGGAACTCCAACCGAGACAGGGCGAGGGGAGGAGGTATCCTTGGAAAAGGAGACACTAAATGAGCGTTGGGAGAGATAGGAGGAAAACCAAGAGAGGACAGAGTCACAGAGACCGAGTGATTGAAGAGTTTGAAGGAGGAGAGCAT
Organism: Pelobates fuscus; assembly: GCF_036172605.1. Classification (NCBI taxonomy): domain Eukaryota; kingdom Metazoa; phylum Chordata; class Amphibia; order Anura; family Pelobatidae; genus Pelobates; species Pelobates fuscus. The sequence goes on from NC_086318.1 coordinate 432,328,610, forward strand.
GATCAACTGTGTCAAAGGCAGCAGAGAGGTCAAGGAGAATTAATATGGAGTAGTGACCTTTGGATTTAGCGGTCATTAGTCACTTTGATAAGAGCGGTCTCAGTAGAGTGGAGAGGGCGGAAGCCAGACTGAAGAGGGTCAAGGAGAGAGTTGGAATTAAGGAAGTGAGACACACGGGTAACCCCTTAAAGGGAAACTCCAGTGCCAGAAAAATGATCCGTTTTTCTGGCACTGGAGGGTCCCTCTCCCTCCCACCCACCAATCCCCGGTTACTGAAGGGGTGAAAACCCCTTCAGTGACTTACCTGGGACAGCGGCGATGTCCCTCGCCGCTGTCTCCGCCTCCGCGACGCTCCTCCTGGCGATTACGTCGGCCGGTGGGCGAGACTAATCTCGCTCACCGGCCGAGGAGACCTAATGCGCATGCGCGGAAATTCCGCGCATGCGCATTACGTCTCCCCATAGGAAAGCATTGAAAAATCATTTCAATGCTTTCCTATGGGGTTTTGAGCGACGCTGGAGGTCCTCACACAGCGTGAGGACGTCCAGCGACGCTCTAGCACAGGAAACCTGTGCTAGAACCCAGGAAGTGACCTCTAGTGGCTGTCTAAAAGACAGCCACTAGAGGTGGAGTTAACCCTGCAATGTTAAATATTGCAGTTTCTGAGAAACCTACAATGGAACGCAGCAAGTGCTGGTATTATTTGTAGCTAAGTAACACAAATTGCATGTTAAGGTGTCAGCAAAATACTTTATTTATTCAAAGTTAATATGCAGTTTACACTTTTATATGTATAGTGGAAAACAGAAAAAGTCAAATTTGGAAACTGGTTAAGAAAAGTCACACTGTGGTATCCAAGAAGGAGAAAGTTCAATCACATGTAAAGAAAGACTGTATGGCATTAGGAAGGCAGTATCTTAATAATATAATGGTCTCTTTCCCTGGACGGTCCACTGGAAAATGAAGGTTACATCATGTCTGCAGCATGCGTTCCGAAGCAGCCATATGGAAGTTTTCTATAGAAGAAGGTACGGTAATCTCTTCTGTTTGAGCAGGTCGAGGTTAATGGTGGTGGGTTTGTCTCTGGCACTGGAACCATCAGTAAAGGAGTGTAAAATGGAGAGGATCACCTTGTTCTTCCCACAAATGTAAGAAAACACAGAACAGAAGATTGAGGACAGTGGTTAACAAATCAATAAAACCGCAAACACTAAAACTAACTTGAAAAAATAACATTCACAGTGTAAGCAGTGTTTAGGAGATACGGTCACAGTGTAATCAGTGTTTATGAGATACGTTCACAGTGTAAGCAGTGTTTAGGAGATACGGTCACAGTGTAATCAGTGTTTATGAGATACGTTCACAGTGTAAGCAGTGTTTATGAGATACGTTCACAGTGTAAGCAGTGTTTAGGTGATACGGTCACAGTGTAAGCAGTGTATAGGCGATAGGGTCACAGTGTAAGCCGTGTTTAGGAGATAAGGTCACAGTGTAATCACTGTTTATGAGATACGTTCACAGTGTAAGCAGTGTATAGGCGATAGGGTCACAGTGTAAGCCGTGTTTAGGAGATACGGTCACAGTGTAATCAGTGTTTAGGAGATACGGTCACAGTGTAAGCAGTGTTTAGGTGATACGGTCACAGTGTAAGCAGTGTATAGGCGATAGGGTCACAGTGTAAGCCGTGTTTAGGAGATAAGGTCACAGTGTAATCAGTGTTTATGAGATACGTTCACAGTGTAAGCAGTGTTTAGGTGATACGGTCACAGTGTAAGCAGTGTGTAGGTGATAGGGTCACAGTGTAAGCAGTGTATAGGAGATACGGTCACAGTGTAAGCAGTGTATAGGCGATAGGGTCACAGTGTAAGCCGTGTTTAGGAGATACGGTCACAGTGTAATCAGTGTTTAGGAGATACGGTCACAGTGTAAGCAGTGTTTAGGTGATACGGTCACAGTGTAAGCAGTGTATAGGCGATAGGGTCACAGTGTAAGCCGTGTTTAGGAGATACGGTCACAGTGTAATCAGTGTTTATGAGATACGTTCACAGTGTAAGCAGTGTTTAGGTGATACGGTCACAGTGTAAGCAGTGTGTAGGTGATACGGTCACAGTGTAAGCAGTGTTTAGGAGATACGGTCACAGTGTAATCAGTGTTTATGAGATACGTTCACAGTGTAAGCAGTGTTTAGGTGATATGGTCACAGTGTAAGCAGTGTGTAGGTGATACAGGCGTTTCATTCTCCACAATCACAGTACTTTTGGTTACCTTATAAGTATTACAGTGACTCACATTGGTTGAATTGGCACATGAATACACATGTGAGCAGTAACGCCACGTCAAGGCTTCAACCCTTGTTACTGACCATTCACACACACACACACACCATACTTTTCATTCATACGCATTCGGTATTCCAGATGTTTTGGACTACACCTCCCATAATGCTGGCAAAGATGTAATTCACAGCATGTGGACTGCCTACGGTTACCTACCTCTGATCACAGTACACAATGTTGAAGTCGCCGTGCAAACAGAAGAAACTTGTCACTTGTCAGATGGCACTTCAATATTCCACCCTGGACGCGAGCCTCAAACGTGGACTTCTTCATTCCTCTTTATGTACTTCGTGCCCCATAGGAGAACATGCTTGTCAGAGTTGTGACACACACACAAATATAATGGTTAGAGTAAAATGGCATAACAGACACCGTGCATGCAGACTTGCGTGCCACATATTTACAGCAGACAGACACAAAGATTGTGAGAGACACACCGTATTAAATATAAGAATTGGGAGTACCATACATACACAATGCACAATGTCACGGAGATTACAGAATTCAGTGACAGACAGTTTTGGTTGCAGATGTGGGGCAGTCCCTCTAGCTGGGGTGCAGTTTCTCATCCACCCCTGGTGATTGACTAGATAGCTGGGCTTTCGTAGCAAAAAGCAGGCCATCATGGCGTCTGAGATCTCTGAAACAAAATGTTTTGTAGTCAAACCAGGGCTGTACACATATAGCACACAGGCCCCACATACTGCAGTCCCCCCTAATACTGCACAGTCCCCCCCCATACTGTCCAGACCCCCCCCCAATACTGTCCAGACCCCCAATACTGTCCAGACCCCCCAATACTGTCCAGAACCCCCCAATACTGCACAGTCCCCCCAATAATATTCAGTCCCCCCCAATACTGTCCAGACCCCCCCCAATACTGTGTAGTCACCCCAATACTGTCCAGTCCCCCCCAATACTGCCCAGACCCCCCCAATACTGTGCAGTCACCCCAATACTGTCCAGTCCCCCCCCAATACAGCACAGCCCCCCCCAATACTGTCCAGAACCCCCCAATACTGCACAGTCCCCCCAATAATGTTCAGTCCCCCCAATACTGTCCAAACCCCCCCAATACTGTCCAGACCCCCCCCAATACTGTCCAGACCCCCCAATACTGTCCAGAACCCCCCAATACTGCACAGTCCCCCCCAATAATGTTCAGTCCCCCCAATACTGTCCAGACCCCCCCAATACTGTGCAGTCCCCCAATACTGTACAGTCCCCCCAATACTGTCCAGTCCCCCCAATACTGTCCAGACCCCCCCAATACTGCACATACCCCCCCAATACTGCACAGTCCCCCCCATACTGTCCAGACCCCCCCAATACTGTCCAGTCCCCCCAATACAGCACAGCCCCCCAATACTGTACAGCCCCCCCAATACAGCACAGCCCCCCAATACTGTACAGTCCCCCCCAATACAGCAAAGTTCCCCCCAATACTGTCCAGAACCCCCCCCCCATACTGCAAGTTACCCCAATATAGCACAGTCCCCCCTGCATGCGCACTCGGGGGTAGGAGATTTCTTAGCAGAAGATATGGCCATCAGATTTCTATACCCCCTCAGTGCGCATGCGCGGTGTCCGAGGCTGTCCTGGCTGGGTTGGCGCGTGCGCAGTGTGGGGCAGGGAGATCGAATGAATATTCGGCAGAATCGATCTCCCTGCCCGCTGGTGCGCACGCGCGCTGTCTGTGCCCGCCGGGAGTACTTAGGCGCGCGTGCGCACTGGCCCATTAGATCCCCTACCTCCCCCCCCCCCTTGTGGCTCCAAGCGCAGTGTGTTGTTCGCGCATGCGCAGTACGCGTCCTCCTCTCTGTACCGTGGTAAAAAAAAATATCCTACCTGTTCTTCTGCGCCTGCGCGGCGCTCTGCTCCTCCTTCTCCTGCTCCGAAACGTCATGTCCGGTGCGGCTGCGTCACATCCGGTGCGGCCGCGTCACTTTTGGTATAGAAATCTGACGAGGTATAGTAATCTGATAGAACACCGGGTATGTAGGGATAGAGTTTGAAACTCGTGAGACTCTGTTGATGGCATCACTTAGTTAGACAGAAATAATCACTTAGCTGCCAAAAAATGAACACCTGTGAACATGACATATTTGCCCTACATGTGAAAGGCGTGATATCAAATGACACACTTTGTTCATGCATTTCCAAGAGGTAAACCCATAGCTTGTTTACAAATGGTTAGATTGTATAATAGTATTATTGTGCAGTAACCAAACAGGTTTAGAATTATGCAAGGGGAATTTCACAATAGGTATAATAATATAAGCAAAACACAATGTGCAAATTGGAGTTCTTTGGAATAATATCATTTAAATAAATCACAGGAGTTGTCTGATGTAACATTGATAAGAATAAATGTGAACATTCTTAGCTGACAATGCATTTATGGAATATCTTATAAATAAATAAATAAATATGAGTGCTACTAAAATGCCCAGAAATTCCCTAATGGACCCATCTTCATTCAGTCTGACGTTTTTTTATACCCCACTGGGTAGGTTATATATTCAGCTTTGCATTTTCACAAGAACTTGACAAGATATGCAAAGGGGGTGATTATGTACTCCGGAGATAAAGCTGAGCACAATTTAGTGATTTTTATCACTTTCCAAATTTACTAAATAATGACAAATTCTAAATTGTAATGTGCATCTAAAAAAACCCACAAAAATAATTGGTCCTAAAATGGCTGTACAATAGGGCTACTCTCACCACTGGTATGCATTTATGTTGTAATTTGGATTGTCAAACTGCTACAATGCCCAAGATTTCAGAACAGGCCCATAAAATGAATCTATAAAAATCGGAAATAGTCAGGGAAGCCCAATGCACCGTTTAGGTGTTTGGGCTGTGATTGCTTTGTATGACTGTGTAGCACCTGTCTACAAGGCAGTTGTGAATTGGCTGCACTAAAGTTTTGAAAGTTAATAAAATGTTGCAACTTACCACTCGTCCTCATTTTTGGTCCTGGGCAGCACAAGAACAGGATCTCACCCACCCACCTCCTTTTTTTCTTGCTATCAGCTTTTTCCTTTTTTGTTCCCCCATCCTGTCACTTTTCTTTCTTTTTGTGTGTTTTCTGTGTATGTTTTCCAGTTATTGTCACAGCTGCTGGGTTTCATCCTGGCCAGCACCTGGAATCCATGTTTATTTTGGTGGTATATTTTAATTTAGTTTTAGTCATAGGTTTTTTTTTTTTTTACTAAAAAGCCATTTGATTTTTTGTTGTATTTTAGTCATCTGAATTGTTTTAGTTTTAGTCGACTAAATCTCAAGTAAAATCAACACAACTAAAATCTAATGGGTTTAGTTAAAGCCTCTATCTGTCTCTTTTTCCTATTCCCCAGCTCCTGTGTCTCTTTGTGTCCTCCCCAGCCCCTCTGGATGTCTCTCTCCCAAGCCTCGGTCTGTCTCTTTTGCCCCTTCCACATCCCCTCTATGGCTCTTTGCCCTCCCCCTCCCAACCCATCTGTGCGTCTCTTTATCTCCATAGCCCCATTTGTGTATCTCTGCCCCCCAGCATCATGTCGCTTTCTCCACCAGCTGTCTGGTCTCGTATATGGCAATGAAACATCACAAGATAGTGCCAAAGGCATACATTGGGGGTATTGTTTTATTCAGAAGAGTTTGCTGAGCATAGGTTAGGAGGTTTGACCACAGTGACACATATCTGATTAGCAAAATGCCCAGCAAAATTGTAATGTGGTTGTAATAAAAAATTACCACATAAACCGGTGAAAAAGATAAAGGAACACTATAGCGTTAGGAATACAAATCTGCATTACTATAGTGTCCCTCTCCCTTTCTCTAAATTGGGCCCCTCCCCAGGAGCAAATAAAAGTTGTTAAAAAATTAAGATTTACTTACTGTCACGTTCACAGTAAATGATGTGGAACACAACTGCAGATTTCTTAGGACTTTGATATTTTTATTAAGACACTTAAATGGAACTGAGACTTCAGTTCCAGAATTACAGGTACTGTTTCTTTAAATAATAAACGGTTTGCTTCAGTTTGCAATGACAAGGTTCAGAATTAATTAGAGTCCGTTATTCTTGTTAACAGTTCAAATTATAGAGATCGTATACTTTGGTATTATCAGTAGCAAGACAGGTACAGCTGATCTTGAATAATACTTGATTTGAGGAAAGCTGTAGCAGGCTTCCTTGACAACTTGACAGCAGACTTTAGTAAGTTGAATTAAAGCTTTAGCATTGTTAGCTCTTATCTCAGAGACTGTAAGTTACTTAGCTTCCAGAAGTAGAGGGATTGTTTCCCCAGTTCTCCTCTGTGGCGGTTGCTTCAGTGAATGGTTGAAGAGAGTGCAGGCACTAGTCGGTGATGAGGAGAGATGTTGGGGACTTGCATAATCCTCCAGTCCGGTCCGGTAGCATGTGGTCGTCTCAGCGAGGTATGTGAGCCGGTGAGTTAGGTGAGGTACGCGTTTCATTAATCCAGCGTCTATCAGCTGGTGCGGTCGCATTAAATAACCGACCGCGTCAATGGGGGTGTGGCTAAGCTCCGTCAAACCCGGAAGCATGAGGAGACATCGGGAGGCTTAAGGCCTGACAGTACCCCCACCTTAATGAGCAACCTCAGGGTGCTATCTCAACATGGTTTAGAAGGGTAGCGTCTGTGAAAAGCGGAAATCAATTTGTCAGCATGGATCCCAGAGGAGTTTTCCCAAGTATCTTCATCAATTCCATATCCCTTCCATCTAATGAGTTATTGTAAAGAGCCACGATGAATCCTTGAATCTAGAATTTTCTGAATCTCGTATTCTTCTTCACCCTGGACTAAAACAGGATCAGGAGAAGTAGTTACATCTCTACGGAAAGGGTCAGGATGATGAGGTTTAAGCAAGGACACAAGAAAAACAGGATGGAGTTTCAAAGTAGGTGGAAGCTTCAATTTAACAACATTACGGTTGATAACTGATAATATTGGAAAAGGACCAAGAAAAAGGGAACTTAACTTCTTAGATGGTCAGTTTGTAGAAATGTTTTTCGAGGAAAGCCAGACAAGATCACCAATCTTATAGGTGGGAGGAGGTTGCCTTTTAGCATCAAAAAACTTCTTTTGATTGGATGAGGCCAATTCTAGATTTTCATGTAATTTTTTAAATAGAGAGGACATGTGAGAGATTTGATTCGAAACGGAGGGGTTAGACGAAGGAATCGTCTGAGCAGGAAACGAGGAGGGGTGAAATCCATAGTTGGAGAAAAATGGAGTCATTTTGCTACTAGTATGATAGGAGTTGTTATATGCGAATTCTGCCATGGGTAACCATGTTATCCAATCATCTTGTAAATGAGAACAATAACATCGTAGATATTGCTCTAAGCATTGATTGACTCTTTCAGTTTGTCCATCAGTTTGGGGATGATATGCGGATGACAGTTTACGTTGGATATGAAGAGAAGCGCATAATGCGTTCCAGAATTTGGAGGTAAACTGAGTCCCTCGGTCCGAAATGATTTCGTCAGGCAGTCCATGAAGTTTTACAATATTGTTAAGAAATACTTTTGAAAGTTCAGAGGATGAGGGTAACTTCTTTAAAGGGATATAATGGGACATTTTCGTGAAACGGTCCACTACCACCAAAATGGTGGTATGATGTTGAGAAGGGGGAAGTTCCACCAAGAAATCCATAGAAATGGATTGCCAAGGCCTTTCAGGAATCGGTAGGTTCAATAACTGACCAAATGGTTGATGATGTTCATATTTGGATCTTTGGCAGGTTGAACAAGTTTTAACATATGATTCAATGGTTTTGTCTTGGCGAGGCCACCAATAATACCTCTTGGACAATTCAAGGGTCTTTTTTATACCTGGATGACCTCCCAGAGGGGAATCATGAATAAATTTGAGTATTTTATTTCTGAAAGCGGGAGGTACGTAAATTCGGTCCTTGAAATAGTAGAGACCGTCTTTCTTTAATAGTTTAACTGATGTAGGAAGTTCAAGGGCATCTTCACTGAGGTCTTTTATGTCGTCTAGAAGGGAAGATAAGATCCCAACGACTGTAAGAGGAGGAGGTTCCAATTCAGTGTCTGTATGGATTCTGGAAAGGGCATCTGCCTTTTTATTCCTAGACCCAGGTCTGAAAACAATTTGATAATTAAAACGGGAAAAAAAAGATTCCATCGTACTTGTCTGGAAGAAAGAGTCTTGTTAGAGTGAAGATATTCAAGATTTTTATGGTCAGTGTAAACAATTAGAGAGTTCTGTGCACCCTCAAGAAGGTGTCTCCAAGTTTCTAGGGCTGCTTTGATACTTAATAATTCTTTTTCTCCTGTAGGATAATTTTTTTCGGCAGGAGATAATGAACGTGAGAAGAAAGCGACTGGATGAAGAGGTTCTTGGGGAGTTTTATGTTGAGAGAGGACAGCTCCAATTGCAGTTTCCGAAGCATCCGTTTCAAGGACATACAGATATGTGGAGTTTGGAAGTTGAAGAACAGGAGCTGTTGTAAACCTTCTTTTTAATTCTTCGAAGGCATCTTGAGCTTTCTTGTTCCAATTAAAAGGATGTTTTTTTCTGTTAAGTTGATTGAGTGGATTAGCTACCTCTGAGTAGTTTTTAATACATTTTCTGTAGAAGTTGGCGAATCCCAGAAACCGTTGTAGTTCTTTTACTGTAGAGGGAACGGGCCAATTGAGGATACAATCGATTTTTGAATTATCCATGCTTATTGAATGAGGGGAAATAACATAACCTAGAAAGGTTAATTCATTGACGTTAAAGAGACATTTTTCTGGTTTAGCGAATAATTTGTGAGTTCTGAGTCTGGATAATACCCATCTTACATGTTTTCTGTGTTCCTCGTGAGTGTTGGAGTATATGAGAATGTCATCTAAATAAATGATAACACAAACGTCCTAAAGATCTCTAAAGATATAATTTATAAAATGTTGAAATGTTGCAGGGGCATTGCAGAGGCCAAAAGGCATCACTAGATACTCGTAGAGGCCGTATCTTGTTCGGAAAGCAGTTTTCCATTCATCGTTAGCTTTTATTCTGATGAGGTTATATGCCCCGCGAAGGTCAAGCTTAGTGTAGATGGTAGCAGTTTTTAATTGTTCAATCAGTTCATTGATCAGGGGAAGAGGGTAACGATTTTTAACTGTAATTTTGTTTAAAGCTCTATAATCTATGATGGGACGTATAGTCCGGTCCTTATTTCTCACAAAAAATATACTTGAGGCAGCAGGTGAGCTGGAGGGTCTAATGAACCCCTTCCGGAGGTTTTCATTCAGGTATTCTTTGAGAATTTGTAATTCAGAATCAGAGAGAGGGTAGATGTGCCCAAACGGTATGGGCGCACCAGGTATGAGGTCTATAGGACAGTCGTAGGAACGATGAGGGGGGAGCGTTTCAGCTTCCTTTTTACTGAAGACATCCGAGAAGTCCGAATAACAAGAGGGTATAGCTGGTTCTTTAGTGGTCTGAAGGATTGGAATATGTTGCAAGCATGTTTCCTTACAATAATCGGAGTTAAAATTAAGAGAAAAGGGGGACCAAGAGATTTGAGGGTTGTGGTTCCTTAACCAGTTGATCCCTAGTATAATAGGAAAAAAAGGTGATGGGATAACATCAAATATAAGATTTTCAGTATGAATATGATTGGTGGTTACTTTTAGAGGGATGGTTTCATGAAGTATCGGCCCCGAGGAGATGAGGGAGCCGTCGATCACTCTAACAGGAACAGAAGTGCTTTTACGAACACATGGAATTTTATTCTTTGTTACAAAGGTTGAATCGATGAACACCCCATTAGCTCCAGAATCAATGATGGCCTCGGTCACAATTCTTTCTTTGTCCCACTGTAGTATGAGAATTATAGGGGAGAACTGAGTAGTTGTTATAGAGGGGAGTGCATTTAGGATGGATGAGGCATGAGTATGCCTATTGCCCTTTATCCGTTTCAACAAGGGGCAATCAGAGACAAAATGAACTTGAGAGGCACAATACATACAAAGATTTAATATACGTCGTCGATTTTTCTCTTCAGGAGTGAGGGGGACTTCTTATTACCCCTATTTTCATAGGTTCGGTTGGTAAGGATGAGTTGTCAGAAGGCTTTGGAGGATAAAATGATTTTTTCCCAATTGAAGTTGAGAAAGCCTTTTCGGCCTTTCTTTCTCTAAATCTTCTGTCAATGTTGATCGATAGATGAATCAGAGCGTTCAAAGTAGTAGGGAGTTCTATTCTGGATAGTTCATCTTTTACAGCTTCTGATAAGCCGATTCGAAACTGGTTGCGCAATGCGATGTCATTCCATTGTGTTTCTACTGCCCATCTTTTAAATTCAGCAATATAATCTTCAACGGGTCTATGTTTTTGCAGCAAGGTTCTAATTGTTAATTCAGCAGTATTTTGTTTGTATGGATCTTCATAGAGAAGAGACATGGCTTTAAAGAATTCCTCCAGTGAATCTAAGATGGGGTCATCATTGTCCAAAAAGGAATGGGCCCAGGACATAGGTTCACCGCTCAGAAATGAGATAACTGAAAAAACCTTAGATCTTTCTGTGGGATAAGATCTAGGTTTTAAAGCAATCAATAATTTGCAGGAATTAACCCCTTAAGGACACATGACATGTGTGACATGTCATGATTCCCTTTTATTCCAGAAGTTTGGTCCTTAAGGGGTTAAAAAACTCCCTATATTTGGAACGATCACCATAGAATTTTTCAGGGTTACATACAGCAGGATCGCTAGTTGAGTGCAGAAAAGTATGAGGAGTATGTGTTTGTAAGTCTCTGACATAAGTGAGAATTCTTTCATTTGTAACCTGCAGGTCTTGCACACCTTGGTTAAGTGAATCGACTCGTTGATTCAGCAACAATACTTTAGAATCGAAATCTGCTGGTTCCATTACAAGGCTGGATTAATCTGTCACGTTCACAGTAAATGATGTGGAACACAATTGCAGATTTCTTAGGACTTTGATATTTTTATTAAGACACTTAAATGGAACTGAGACTTCAGTTCCAGAATTACAGGTACTGTTTCTTTAAATAATAAACGGTTTGCTTCAGTTTGCAATGACAAGGTTCAGAATTAATTAGAGTCCGTTATTCTTGTTAACAGTTCAAATTATAGAGATCGTATACTTTGGTATTATCAGTAGCAAGACAGGTACAGCTGATCTTGAATAATACTTGATTTGAGGAAAGCTGTAGAAGGCTTGCTTGACAACTTGACAGCAGACTTTAGTAAGTTGAATTAAAGCTTTAGCATTGTTAGCTCTTATCTCAGAGACTGTAAGTTACTTAGCTTCCAGAAGTAGAGGGATTGTTTCCCCAGTTCTCCTCTGTGGCGGTTGCTTCAGTGAATGGTTGAAGAGAGTGCAGGCACTAGTCGGTGATGAGGAGAGATGTTGGGGACTTGCATAATCCTCCAGTCCGGTCCGGTAGCATGTGGTCGTCTCAGCGAGGTATGTGAGCCGGTGAGTTAGGTGCGGTACGCGTTTCATTAATCCAGCGTCTATCAGCTGGTGCGGTCGCATTAAATAGCCGACCGCGTCAATGGGGGTGTGGCTAAGCTCCGTCAAACCCGGAAGCATGAGGAGACATCGGGAGGCTTAAGGCCTGACACTTACCTTGCTCCATCACCGCTTCTAAACTCTTCTCCCACAGCGATCTCAGAGAGGATGGCTTGCCTCATCATAAGGGAACAAGTACTCCTGACACTATGTCCTGTTGTAGGCTGGAGTGGCTGTTTAGGTGACTGGCCCTGCTCTGATTGCCCTGAAAAGGGGAATTTACTCATCTTTTCTCACTCGCTGCACTGGTCTTGCCCTGCCTGCATGGTGGAGACCAGCCATCTTGATAAGTTCGGCCAATCCAAAGCTTTTCCCTGAAAAGGCAGTGTTTATATTGAAAAGCTTGCAGAGACAGAATATAGACACCAGAACCACTACATTAAGCTGTTGTTCTGGTGACTATAGTGTCCCTTTAAGCTGCACTAATTATTCACAAATTATTATTGCCATAAACGTGAAAAAACAACTATTTTTTACATTAATTTCTATGCATTTTATTATAATAAATAAGAATTTATATATGTATATGTTACACAAAATTAATTGCATTTTTGTCCTTAGTACTAAGTGCAAAGTCCTTGTGTCCTTTGTCTTTGGTGCACAGTATATGTTGGTGCAATAAATCAGAAAGATGGAAATTGCAGTTGAATACACACATTGCTTTTGTCCTAAGTACAAAACAAGCCAGCTGAGGCTTTGTCCATAAGAGAAACTCCAGCCACTATAACAACTTAATTAGAATTAAGTTGTTACAGTGCAAGGAGGTTCCAGGTTAACGGATGGTTTTACCCCAAAGTCTTCAATACCGAGTTAGATTTTGTAGTGAAATCTAGTCAATGAAAGGTTTCAATAAATAAAAGCTCAGCTTTGTTACAATTTCAGTTATATGTGACGTAGGAGCAGAATGAATTGAGGATACAGATTTTGACTGCGTGACTGCCTTTTGCACAAGCTCAACAGTAATGTGCTTGCTGATCAGGGCTGACCCAAGACATTGTGCTGCCTGGGCTGAAGGATGAAATGCTGCCCCCTTACCAAAACCACGCCCACGCCCATTATGTTAGGCCCTTTTGTGTGCCCTTCTCTCTTCCCTCATTGTGCCACTACTTACCTCCCTTCATGTAGTGTGGCTGTGCGGATCGCGGAAAAGGAGCTTCTGTTTCCTCTACCAGACTGGCAGGAAGCTGTTCAGCGCTCTCACTGAGCATGACCTGTCAGGCCAGGTAGAGGATAACGATCCTCTAATGCGGCGCTGTCTGCTTGACCACACTACATGGAGTGACTAGCAGTCGGCGGAGCTCTGTGCGCTCTCCTTCTGCCGGTCACCCGAGGCCCAGATATTGCGCTCCATGGGCCGGGGAACCCTCGGGCTGCTGCCTGTACCGCCATGACTGTCCCCAATAACTCCGCTGTTACCTGAGCCTCGGGCTGCTTTGGGGCCATCCGGTGGGTACCAGCTGCGGTCAGGGCCGGCTGTGGGGGAGCACCTGTGTTACCATGATATCAGGTCTGCTGCTGTCTGAAATACAATGGCCCCAGATTTCAGTAAATAATATATACACTTACACATCAACATAAACTGCCTAATGCATTCATTCATACACTGTCTAATACATAAAACACACACTGTCTAATGCCTACCTACATACAAACACATTGCCTAATACATGGTCAAACACACTGGCTCATACATGCACACACAAAACCTTCTAATACATATGCACGCACACACACACATACACAGCCTAATAGATCCATCACACATACAGACTGCTTTATACACAAACTTCTTAATCCACACACAGACTGCCTAATGCAGACATACACACGGTCTTATTCAAAGACACACACACTGCCTAATACATACTGCCTGATACACACACACTGCCTGATAAATACATACATACACACACTGACTGATAGACACACACACGCTTAGAACACACATACAAACACATGCACAGAAAGCAGCACTTTCTAACATTCACAGGTAGGGGTTGGAGTAACTCCAAGCAGCCCATTAGAAGTACCTCTCCAAGGCACATGGCATGGGGAGGCAACATCTGGATGCTGAGCCCTCGCGGTACCCTGCTCTTTAGAAGCCAGCTGTCCACATCTTGCTGCGCAACTTATACTTAATCCCTGCCAGCATGTGTTCACGTGGGGGCGCTCCAGACAGCCAGCAAAGCTGCTGAGAGCTCCCCCTCGATCTAAGTGGAGCACAGGCCGTAGGGCTAATTACCAATTGGGCGTGGAGACACGTGGGGAGGGGAGGTTGGGAATAATTTAGTTGGAACCTGCCTCCCTTCAGTAGCCCCCCTGAGGAAAGTGTGATAAGCAGCATAGGAACATGCTTTGACAGGAGCGGCAAAATGCTGCTCATGTCAAAGTGCCACCTGGAGCCATGGCCTCACTGGGAGCTATGGACAGGCTGGCCCTGTTGCGGATTACTGTGAGCTAGCTAGAAATTGGTCAAATGTTATTAAGCCATATCTTGTGTTCACTCAAAGGGTAAACCACCCTAGCTGCAGGGGCCTACTGAAACCTTATAGAAGAGATGGCTAAAGGGTGAGACGAGTCCAACCCTGGAGTCAAAAAATTGGGACTAAATGGGCAACAGATTTGGGCATAACCCAGAGCAATGAATAAGAAAAAAGTCCCCAACGTTGCTGCAAAGGAGAACAAAAGTTCAGCTTCCAACAGGTACTAACAGGAGGTGTGCCCATACAGAAGAGTATATAACTCAATTACCATGGTTTATACAACATCAATGAAAATAAAAAATCTTTAATATAGAAATTCATAGAAACAACAGTGAACAATAAAAACAGGGAAAAACAGTGCTACCCTCATAGGGTCTAGGTCGTAAATGGGATCTAGCTGGTATAGTACAGATATAGGGGAAAGTAGGGCAATTGAGCCCTTTTTATGCCTGGTATCCAATGGGTTAAAGGGACAGAGAGTGTGGGTTATCAAAACCCCCCCAAAAATGCCAACTATTTTACCTAGATTGTGGAGGAGATAATCGCTCCTCTAGGTCTAAAGACAATTGAGACGGTGTATAAAATGTCTACCTGTAGACTTAGTACATGTAATAATATCAGGCGCTACTGGTAGTAAGAGCAACCCTGAAATAGTAAATGGGTCAAAATGAACATTCCTCTAAGTCTAGAGGCAGACTTAAGCCCATAATATAAGCTGTTTTCTTGTGAACATTAGTCCACAATAGATCAATTAACTCTCAATTCAGAGTGCCAAATATCTTACACCTGAGACACATATATCTATTGCCACAGTGGCAACCAGTATGAGGATGGTAAGAAACAATTAAAAAAGCGACCCTGAAGGAGTAAATGGATCAAAATGAACATTCCTCTAGGTCTAGAGGCAATCTTAAGCCCATAGTATAAGTTGTTTACTTGTGAACATTAGTCCGTATAGTAGAATCAGGTAAAGGAAGCAACCCCAAATCGATAGATGTGTTAATTGATCAATTAACTCTCAATTTAGAGTGCCAAATATCTTATACCTGAGACAAATATATCTGTAGCCACAGTGGCAACCAGTAAGGAACACCTGAGAAAGTCACCCTTATAAGTAGGGGCTAGACAGTGTCCAAATACTGAATTGTACATGTAAAAATATGTAGAGGCAGCTTTGGAAGAGCTTATTTAAATAGTCATAAAGAGAGTAGATTTATTGAAAAAAATCCCTAAATCACCTGTCTCATAGCTTATTAGATAGTCATAAGGCAATAGGTTTGTAAAGAGCTCCCTGAATCTCCTGTCCCGTAGTAAAAGATCACTAACCAGGCATAAATATCGGTGACCCTACTGAACACAAAAGTCCCGAAAGTAAAGCAGGCTAGGCTATCCATCAAGACCCACAACCCGTGAAAAAACCCATTGTGAATTAAAAAAGCTAACTAGGAGCCTAAATCTGGCATCATTATCGCCTAGAAGCCTAAATCTGGCGTCCTTGCTAAAACTGAAACCTACTGAAACCTACAGTATTCACCGGAGGTATGCAAAAGTATCAGACAGATATATGGAAATAAAAACACAATATAGAAATAAAATCATAAGGCTATACTGTAGCTGTTATACTGTAGGAAATGCGATTCAACATAGAACTTAGTGGACATCTCTCCTCTTCTTTGCAAAATAGAAAGGGGGACCGCACTCAATTCATGTAAAACACAGGGTGCTTAGCTGAACCATGGGCCAGCACTAGCCCAACAATAGTAGATACAAGTATTAGCGAGAGGGTCCAGGCACAGCAATGACTTCAAGCACGTTTATTAGAACATTTGAAACAACACTTCGACCCCAGATAGGGTCTTTGTCAAGCAAATGTTGCAGTGTTCCAGTGTCATTGTAATGCCTGGACCCTCTCTCGAATACTGGCATCTCTCCTCTTCCTGTAAGGATGGATTTGGAGACAATGCTGGCAGAATAATCTCCTGGTTCAAATGGAAGAGACAGGCAACCTGATGAAGAAATTGTGGTATTGGCCTGAGAACTACCCTATCACCCTATAGCTCAAATATATGGTACTAGAGAAAGCAGGAGCATAGTTTTCTGAGAAAGAGGTGGGAGAGAGACTTTCTCCAGGGGCCTCAGTGAGAGCATGAAGAACCAGCAGTAAATCCCAAGAAACTGAAAAGGCATGCCGGGAGGACAAAACTAACAAGAGGCTCCATTTAATCCAAGAAACTGGAAACAGAGGTCCACAAATGGCAGGAAGTATACCGAAGGATACCAAATCTTTTATGTATATTGTACGAGTCATTTTTTCTTGAAATAACCTTAGCCATTATTTAATCTTGGGGCTATGATGTATATTTAAAGAGTGTCTGTAATAATTTAATATTAAACTTAAAAAGTTACACTTGCAGAAAGTTTATAACTTCAATAAATTGTTCAATAAATTTTCTTTTTAATATTTGCAAATGTTTACTGCAGTTTTCAGAGGATTATATGGGAAGTAAGGTATGTGAACTTTGTGAAGTTGTAAGAAATCCTGTTAAAAAATAACAAATGTACAGTATAGTAGATTTAAAGTTTGAGCTGTATATTATTAGAACACAATATTCCAGTATATTGGGTTCTAAGCTTCAGTGATCTGTTGCTACTGTTAATCAGGTGAAATAAATGTGGTTGTTGTAGTGGATGTAAAAAACAGATAAAATTCGTATCTTGTAATACCTTTTTTATAGGGCTAACAGAATTTGTTAAAGGGACTCTATAGTCAACATATAAAAGCAAGAAAGACAGGTCCCCCAGCCTTCTTTCTTGCTTTTATATAAATTTGTCATAAAAAAAAAAAAAAAAAAATCTGAGTAAGTTTTAATAAGAAAACTTACCTCCGTTCCAGAGCCTTGCTCCCCGCTAGGCCACGCCCCCTTTTTCGTCAAAATGACGAAATCGCAGGGCCCAATAGGACGCTTCTCCTTGAGAAGCGTCATCGCGATGTGGTGCGCATGCGCGGTTTCACGCTGCACCAATCGCATTCTTCATAGAGCGGCATTGAATGCCGCCCTATGAAGAAACTCAGCGCTCAACCGCGCATGTGCGCGGAATGCGCGTTCGCGAGCTGAGCTGTCTGACTGCTCAGCTCAGCTCAGCTCACTTTCTATACCCGCCCCCCTCCTCAGCCAAACTGTGTTTACATATAAACACTATATATAGAGATCTCTCTATATATAGTGTTTCTATGCAAACACACAAGTAGTAAAAAATTAGACATACACACACTCTTTCTCCATCCATATCCATCCATCCCCATCATCCATATCCATCCATCCCCATCATCCATCCCCATCATCCACATCCATCCATCCCCATCCCCATCATCCATCCATTCCCATCATCCATATCCACCCCATCATCCATATCCATCCTCATCATCTATCCATCCATCCCCATCATCCATCCATTCCCATCATCCATATCCACCCCATCATCCATATCCATCCCCATTATCTATCCATCCCCATCATCCATATCCATCCATCCCCATCATCCATATCCATCCCCATCATCCATCCACTCCCATCATCCAAATCCAAATTCTCACTTTATTAAATAGCTCTGGCTGTTTCCCACTGACTCCACTGTTCCCAGATGTGTACACCAGGGAACAAAATTGGGACAGTGGGACAGGACCCCGAAATAAGGACTGTTAGGAGGCCTGCATTGCAACCAGTGACAATTGGCATGTTTTGTGAATGTTGTGATCACTGTTTTACCTATCCCTGCGGACACTGACAATATCTACAGGAACAGAACACACATGTAAGCATGCAGCGATACCTGCCTGCTGCCTCACTCCTGCAGTAATCTGCTAAAAGACATCCTAACACCAGTTTCAGGGTGTAATCCCCTGCCCCCCTTGCCAACTCTCCCATTCCGCTAGGATAGAGAACTTTGCTATAAATCATCTGAACTGAGCCTTTATTCCCCATTTTCCGTACTGGGCTGATGGATGAAAAAATCAACTTGTAGGGGGGTCCAACTGGTAAATGGCTGTTTTGTCAAGATACCATAATAAAGTACAGTAAAATACATTTGGTGTGGACTTGGTTACTGTGCGTTTTCCACTTCGTATTCGTTATAATGCCATACATTCTGCACACAGTGTATCTACAGAATGCCAGTAGACGGCAGTATTCCCAAACAGATATCATCGCACATGTACAGTTGGAGAGAATTCTTTACATTGAGACAAACTTTACTGGTTCGTGTTCCAGGAAGTTTATGAAATCACACAATACAGAAACTCTTGCACTGGAAACTTGTCGATCACTTTTGAGCTGAACTTGAGTTATACAACCCAATTATCAATACTCCTTACTTACTTGTGAGGTTGCACTCAATGTTCTCTTAATTAATGGTTTTAGTGTCAGTCGTTTCAGCAATCAAATAATAATAATTCTTTGGAAAATTCACTAAAAGAATAAAATGCCCAAATAGCCAGAGCATTTTTGTCAGTTTACAGCAAACCTTTTCATTGTATAAACACCACTTATGTTTGCCATAGCCTCTTCCTGCCAATAAATACATTACTCCTGCCTATTCAACAACATTGCATTTACATAGAGCAACAAGCTTTTGATGAATTTTAGAAGCTGATTACCACTTAAAGATCAACAGCATTAAAATTAACAGATTTTATGGAGAGGCTGCTTTATCTCCTAGCACAGTGTCAGTCCTCATACACCCTTAGTTGGAGTTTATAGCAAAATAGAAGAACCCTCCATGTATGTTCTGCTGTTTTGTTTTACACAGACTTTATATATGATTTACAGTTGATTGTAAAGTCTTTAGACTTAACTTACGATTTAGAGTTCATAATGGCTAGCCTGGCGTTTTTAATGTGTTTGTCCATGACTTGTGCATGAAAACTGAGTGAGTTTTGCTCATGTGGCAATGTAGCACTGTTGCTTAGTACTGTGAGAGGTGGTTGCTAGGGCACACATGATGGGCTCACTAGGCTAATGGCAAAGTTGTTGAGACAGTGGATTATCTGGCAAATTAAGCGGTCAATACCAAGGCTGTGTAGTGCAAGCCAGTGACAATTTGATTGTGGTTATTCATTTCATGAATGTCATATATTCATCCGCTTATAAAAATTTGGTTAATGACATTTACTGTCCACACAGGAAAAGTTGTACCGAGCAGCAACCTAATCCACAGAAGGGTTAATGCTGAGCAGCAATTATGCAAATGAAACCTGGTAACTGACTTTGGGGTCAAAGCCGGTTACAGCCTATCAGATCTAGAGGAGGGGTATTTAGGCCCAGTTCTCACCCTGCTCAGTGCCCTGTGGTGGTTTCCCTTGTGGTTGTCCGAGAGCGCGTTACTGTTTATAGTTTTCTACCTGGTTTTGACTTTGGCTTTGTTTATTGACTTCTCTATATTCTGGTATCCTGACTCCTGGCTTTCCTCATTGCTGCGTCCCTTTCTGTTTTTCCTGACCTCAGCTAGTATTTTTGACTATTCTATGTACGTTAAATCCGGCCATTCTAAGGACCGGTAATACGTTACTTATTTGTCATCCGTGCTATACAGTTCTAGGTGCTGGATCAAACAGTAATCCTGACAATGACATGCACATGTGGGCAAATTTGCTGGGCACAGTGGGTTAAGCTATGCTGCATTGTGGTGGAATCTCGGTAAAAATAAATTTAGTGGGCCGAGATTTCCACGTGGCATATGCGTATGTTGGTGTATCAGTTAGTCAGTTAAACGTAGCTAAGATACAATCAACAGTGTACTGAGCAAGTGTAGGAATACAGGATATACGAGTATTTCCCCTCCTCCATTGTGCTGGGCAAGCCATGTGGTCAAACAGGAATTTAGTCTCTATCCGGTTGATAGATAAGAGTATGTGTAGGTTGAACTGATTATGGGAGGAGCTACATGCCTATATAAGGGACCTACACTGTATGATCAGGGCTCAGACTTTGCTGTTTTTTGGTGACATTAGTCCCTCTGAGTCCGGGTCGGTGAATCGAATAAAGAATCTCTTCCTTCCTGAAGAAACCTGTGTCCATCTCTCTGTGCTCGGCTTCCGTCAGTTTCTCCGGTATCATTTGGTGCATTGGCCGGGAAGCTCATCGTTCAACGGTAGCTGAGAAGCAGAGGCGTGAGACGGTCTATCTTTGCCCACGCTCTCTACGGCTGCACCCCTGAACTTCTGCGTGGACCTCCCTTCGTCTCGGCGCCACTGGTCTGTTGTCCAGGAGATCATCGGCCTCTACGTAGTAAGTGCTGGGGTGTCCCCGTCGATGAGTGTGAACTCAGGTTCAGGAACGAGGAGGTAAGAAGACCACTGTTTTAGACGGTGGACCCACTAGGGGTATTGGATACCGATTGTGCGGTAGGCCCATAAGGGGTTATTTGTGTATGGAATCTGCCCCCTCCAGTGGAGGGAAGGAGCGAAGGCGCACCGCTCAATTAAACGCCCTGTAGTCAGCCCGTTTAATTTTGGTTTGGAGTCAGGCTGGGTTCTGTGTAAATAGCCCAAGCCGGACACCGGTGTCTTGTCTAGACTAGCGTTCTAGGGTGTATATTACGTTCGGAGGGACCGGGAGACTAAGCGGCGTCTGTGTAAATTCGGTCCGCTAGATCTCAACCTATCTTGGCTAAGTGGGAAGGCGTGTAAATTTGGAACCCACTAGATTTTTGATAGAGTTTTTAGACTAAGAGGGTGCTGTTGTAAATTCCGCCCTCTAGTTCGCTATATGTGGTGCTTGGGCAGCGTGGCTAACCAAAACGGATGTAAATAGTTTTAGGTAGTCCATCGAGGTACTGGCCAATAGATTAGTTGGGAATTGTAAATGTGTTAAAGATTGTTGTAGTAGCGTGTATATCTTGCTAGATAGTGTGAGCTCTGCCGTCTAGCGAGAGTGTGAATAGTGTGTAACTGTATTATAGCGCACGGTACCATAACCATGTATAATAACTACTGATATTGTAAATAACTACTAATAACTGTCGTCTATGTTGTATGTTTAACACCATAACCACTACTAATTGAACTGTGACTTTAAATTGTACTCTAACCAATGCTAACCGTACTATAACTACTGTTTGTAAAGACGATGTTACTGGGGTATGTTATAGATGGGTAATTCAGATATAGGGAATTATAGCGTGGGTGACTGTATAGTTTCGCCAAAAGGCACAGTAATAGTTATTTAGTGACTGGTGTAACAGCTGTGTGTGTACGGGAATTCCCTGAGTGTTTTGTTGTGTGCGTTTCACCTAGTAACTGTACCACGTGGTGCTGTTGCCAAGGGAACGGGTGTGACCGTTGGAAGTGTGTTTGTTTAGTTTCTATTGGAGACGACGCTTCATTGTTAGTATGGGTGCGTCAGATTCAACGGTTATGGATCCCTTCGGATGTATGCTGAAAAACTTTAAAAAGGGATACACTGTGTATGATTTTGGGGTAAAGATGTCTCCTACACGCCTGACTACTTTATGTAGTAGGGAATGGCCTACTTTGGTGGCTGCATGGCCACCACGTGGCAGTTTGGATCCTAATCTGGTACAGCGTGTACACGTGGCTGTATCAGGTAGGCCTGAACTTTACGGCCAGTTTCTGTATATTCATTGTTGGAAGCAGGCCGTAAATGACTTGCCAAAATGGATCCGGATATGCCACGAGGAACAATGTGGCCCATTTAAAAGCATACAGGGACGCTATTATTGTTGGCATGAAAGCCGGAGGAAAAAAGGCGATTAATATGTCTAAGACGGCTGAGATATTGCAGAAATGTGATGAATCGCCCAGTGCCTTTTATGACCGATTATTGGAGGCATACCGTTTGTATACCCCCTTTAATCCAGAGGCTCCTGAGAAGTCCCGAATGGTTAACTCTGCCTTTGTCAGCCAAGCCTACGGAGATATAAAGCGCAAGCTACAGAAGTTAGAAGGGTTTGTAGGGATGTCCATAACCCAACTAATGGAAATAGCAAATAAGGTCTATATGAATAGGGAGACAGAGACGAAGAAGGAGGAAGAGCGAAAGATGCGTAGGAAAGCAGATGTTAGCAGTAGCTAACGCAGGCGTAGATAGAAGGGAAGTATATAGGGGAACGGATAAAGGTGAGAATAAGTGGAATGGGGAACCTTTGAGTAGGAACCAACGCGCGTACTGTAGAGAAGAAGGGCATTGGAGAAGTGAGTGTCCACGAAGGGAACAGTATGAGAGAGACAGACCTAGGGCAGGATATAGCAGTAATTATAGAGGTAGAGCGGGAGGTAGAGGAGGTCCTGGAGGAAATAGTGGGAATAATAGAGGAAGTGATAGTGGAGATAGATATTACCCAGCAGCGCAGAGACCCCGCGAGAGAGAGGATAGGGACTTTGTGGGTTTGGCTGACACAGTCATGGAGGACTATTGATACCGACCGGGCTCCATCCCCCTTGGCCGAGCAGAGCCTATGGTCGATGTAGCAATAGGGGGAAAAAGGAGTTCTTTCATGATTGACACTGGTGCTGAACATTCGGTGGTGACTGACCTAGTCCCTCCTCCTTCAGGAAGAACTATCACCGTAATAGGGATCGACCGATATTGATTTTTTAGAGCCAATACCGATAATCTGTGAACTTTCAGGCCGATAGCCGATAACTTGCCGATATTCTGTACATTTACCATTTTGAAAAATAAACTATTTCTAACGGTAAATGCCTTATGTAGTGGATGAAGTGTATTTAGACAGGGGAGCTGTGTGTGTAGTGGATGCAGTGTGTATTTGTGTAGTGTGTATAGTGAATGCAGTGAGTGTTTGTGTAGTGTGTACATATAGTGTATGCAGAGTGTATAGTGAATGCAGGGAGTGTGTGTAGTGTGCATTTATAGTGAATGCAGAGTGTGTGTTTGTGTAGTGTGTGTATAGTGAATGCAGAGTGTGTGTTTGTGTAGTGTGTATAGTGAATGCAGAGTGTGTGTTTGTGTAGTGTGTATAGTGAATGCAAAGTGTGTTTGTATAGTGTGTATAGTGAATGTAGTGTGTATAGTGAATGCAGAGTGTGTGTTTGTGTAGTGTGTGTATAGTGAATGCAGAGTGTGTGTTTGTGTAGTGTGTATAGTGAATGCAGTGTGTGTAGTGTGGGTAAAGTGAATGCAGTGTGTGTAGTGGGTAAAGTGAAGGCAGTGTGTGTAGTGTGGGTAAAGTGAAGGCAGTGTGTGTGTGTTTGTGTAGTATGTGTATATAATACAGTGTGTGTGTTTGTGTACGTAATGCAGTGTGTAGTGTGTGTGTATTTAATGCAGTGTGTGTGTGTGTTTGTGTAGTGATGTAATTTGTGTAAAATTGGGGGGGAGGGGGGGATTTTTTAATGTTAATGATTATTGTTTTTTTAATATTTAAATTGTGTTTTTTTTTTCTTTTAGTCCCCCCTCCCTGCTTCTTACCAGGGAGGGGGGATATAGTATTCCCTGGTGGTCCGGTGGCTTGTTAAGTCCTGGGGGGGCCGGCAGCAAGCGCTGACTTACCTTGCCAGCAGCTCCTGCAGCTCCCCTGTGTAAATCTCGCAGCCGTTAGTGCCGCGCGGAGCGTTGCCATGGTAACCCATGGCAATGCTCTGCGGCCGCGGGTCTCGCGAGATTTAGACAGGGGAGCTGCTGGCAAGGTAAGTCAGCACTTGCTGCCGGCCCCCCCAGGACCGCCGGGCTTAATGAACCTGGCGGTCCTAGGAGATATTATCGGCAATATCGGTAGCAATATTGGCCGATACCGATATTGCCGAAAATACCGAATATCGGCCGATTATATCGGTAAAACCGATAATCGGTCGATCCCTACACCGTAAAAGGAGCAACTGGAAGGAGTGCCGCTAAACCGTTTCTTAAAATTGACTCTGTACATTGGGAGGCCACATAGTGAAACACCAGTTCCTTTGTATGCCTGAATGTCCAGTCCAACTGCTAGGACGTGATTTGTTGTCGAAATTACAAGCACAGATAACATTTCTACCTAACGGAACAACATCTTTGAAGTTCAATGGACCCTCAGGTATAATGACAATATCTGTACCAAAGGAAGAAGAGTGGCAACTTTATACAGTGTTGACCAGCCAAAACCCTAAGAGTGATGAATCCTTGTTCAATATACCAGGAGTGTGGGCAGAGAATAACCCACCAGGACTTGCTCGTAATATCCCACCAATTCATATCGAACTAAAGCTTGGGGTTTATCCAGTAAGCCTGAGACAATAACACATTCCACAAAAGGCCAAGAAGAACATACAATCTTATTTGGAAACGTTCATAAGGTATGGTATCCTAAAATTCTGTACTTCCCCCTGGAACACCCCATTGTTGCCTGTTCAAAAGCCCGGTACAGATGAGTATCGCCCTGTGCTGGACTTGAGAGCAGTCAATGATGCGGTAGTGAGTATACATCCAGTTGTGCCCAATCCATATAACCTGCTTGCTTTAATTCCGGGCGGGGCTACCTACTTCACAGTTTTGGATCTCAAAGATGCCTTCTTTTGCCTACGAATTGCTGCGGAAAGCCAGTGTATCTTTGCATTCCAATGGGAAAATGCTGTAACGGGCTCGAAACGCCAGATGACTTGGACAAGATTGTCCCAAGGGTTTAAGAATTCACCTACCCTATTTGGATCAGCTTTAAGTCAAGACTTACTGGATTTCAAGTCCATCCCAGGAGAATGTGTACTATTACAATACGTAGATGATTTGTTAATAGCGCCAGTTACAAGAGAGATATGTCAGCAAGCAACACATGATCTACTGCACATTCTTTGGAAGGCAGGATACAAGGTGTCCAGGAAGAAAGCCCAGTTGTGTCAGCTAACTGTCAAGTATCTGGGATTCCATATCTCTGAAGGTCAAAGGATAATGGGGCCAGAGAGAAAAGAAGCTGTATGCCAAATACCAATACCCAAGAATAGAAGACAAGTGCGAGAGTTCTTGGGGGCAGCAGGCTTCTGTAGGATATGGATTCCCAGTTATGCGATATTGGCGAAACCTCTTTATGTGGCTATAAAAGGTACAGAACACGATCCCTTCCTGTGGACCCCCGAACAGCAAAAGGCATTTGAAGATGTGAAGAAGGCATTGATGAGCGCCCCAGCATTAGGTCTACCTGATCATACACGCCCATTCTACTTATATGTACACGAGCAAAGAAGAATGGCTGTGGGAGTATTGACACAGTACTTGGGATCATGGCAACGACCTGTTGCATATATGTCCAAACAATTAGATGCAGTGGCCAGTGGTCTTCCACCTTGTCTATGTCAGGATCGGGACAGGGATCCAACACGCAGAGTACAAAGAGTGGAAAGGTACGTATACCGGGCCTTAGAATGGCCGGACTAACGTACCGAGAGTAAAGAATAGTCAGAGGCAAGCCGAGGTCGAGGGAACGAGAAGACAGATAAGCGAGAGACAAGCCGGGTCAAGGGATAACAGAGAAACAGGGTAGTACAACGAGCCGAGTCAAAACCAATAGAGCAAACTAGAATACCAGAGCACTGAGTGACTAGACAAGCTAGAACCACGACAGGGCAATGAGCTGAAGTAAGGAGTAAGCTTAAATACCCTGGCTCTGGATGGAAATCACGCCTCTGACAAGTACCGATTGGATGTCGGACACTTGAGTGACAGATTGCTCGTGCTAGCGTCATGACGTCACGTATTGAGCGTCCTGCTAGAAAAGGACGTGGATTCCTCGCGGCCGGTGTTTAAGTGACTGGATGAACCGCGAGGAACGGAGGAAACAGCTCGCCTGGACGGATACACCACCAAGTCTCTACCTCCCTTAGAGGTAGAGGCCTCAGGTACCCTGACAGTACCCCCCCTCTCAGATACGCCCACCGGGCGGAATGAACCGGGGCGAGATGGGAAGCGAAGGTGAAATGCTCTGCGAAGGCGAGAAGCATGGACGTCCTCCTGCGGTACCCAACTCCTCTCCTCAGGACCATATCCCCTCCAGTTGACCAGATATTGCAATTTTCCCCTTGAAATTCTGGAGTCAATGATGGAGCTGACCTCGTACTCCTCCCGACCCTCCACCTGAACAGGACGAGGCGAGGAGACCTTAGAGGAGAATTTGTTGCAAATGAGGGGTTTCAACAAGGAGACATGAAAAGAGTTAGGAATGCGTAAGGCAGGTGGCAGAGCAAGGCGATACGCAACCGGATTGATACGAGTGAGAACCCTGTAAGGGCCTATGTAGCGAGGAGCAAATTTCATGGACGGAACTTTCAGGCGAATATTCTTAGTACTCAACCATACCCTATCCCCAGGAACAAAAACAGGAGCCGCTCTTCTATGTTTGTCAGCGTGTTTCTTGAACAGCGAGGAACTATGTAATAGAATTTGTCGAGTCTGATCCCATAGTTTCTTCAGGTTGGCGACATGATCATCAACCGACGGTATCCCCTGAGAAGAGGAAACCGAAGGAAAAATCGAAGGATGAAAGCCATAGTTCATGAAGAAAGGGCTAGAGCGAGTTGAATCGCAAACAAGGTTATTGTGTGCGAACTCCGCCCAAGGAATCAGACCGACCCAATCGTCCTGGTGTTCGGAAACAAAGCAACGCAGATACTGTTCGATCTTTTGATTAGTACGTTCAGCAGCTCCGTTAGACTGAGGGTGATAGGCAGAGGAAAAGTTCAATTTGATGCCCATTTGAGAACAAAAGGATCTCCAGAAACGTGAGACAAATTGAGAACCTCTATCAGAAACAATCTCTGAAGGGATCCCATGTAGGCGAAAAACTTCTCTCGCAAAAATCTCCGCCAATTCAGGAGAAGTCGGAAGTTTAGGTAAAGGCACGAAATGGGCCATCTTAGTAAATCTATCCACCACCGTGAGGATAACAGTCTGTCTTTTGGAAGCAGGCAAATCAACGATAAAGTCAATGGACAAACAGGACCAAGGTTTCTCAGGAATGTCCAAGGGATGTAACAGGCCACATGGGGATGCATGAGATAGTTTAGTCTTGGCACAAGTCTCACAAGCTGCGACGAACTCCTCAATATCCTTACGAAGTGAAGGCCACCAGAAATCCTTGGATATCAGAGAGTACGTCTTGCGAATACCAGGATGACCAGCTATTTTACTTTCATGAAAACACTGTAAGAGCTCCAGTTGAAGTTCAGGAGGAACAAAGTTTCTTCCCTCAGGAGTGTTTCCGGGAGCTAGATGTTGTGACTTCAAGATCTGGTCAAGTAGCGGGGAATGAATTTTGAGACTGGTATTAGCAATAATATTGCATTTGGGTACAATGGAAGACAAAAGTGGTTCAACTGAAGCAGAGGGTTCATATTGGCGAGATAGCGCATCGGCTTTAGAATTCTTTGACCCAGGTCTGTAAGTCAGAACGTAATTGAAATGGGTAAGAAACAACGACCAACGAGCCTGCCTGGAGGACAGACGCTTGGCCTCTCCGATATAGGACAAGTTTTTGTGGTCTGTCAGGATGGTAACAGGATGTAATGTACCTTCCAATAAATGTCTCCATTCTTTCAAAGCCTTGATAACCGCTAGTAATTCTCTGTCACCAATGTCATACCTGCTTTCAGTACCGGTCAATTTTTTAGAGAAAAATCCACATGGATGTAATGGCTTATCAACACCCAACCTTTGAGATAGAACAGCACCTAAACCAGTCTCTGATGCGTCTACCTCGAGCAAAAATGGCAGAGAAGTGTCAGGGTGAACTAAAATTGGAGCGGAAGCGAAAAGCTCCTTGAGAGTCTTGAACGCAAGGAGAGCTTCAGTAGTCCAATTCTTAGTGTCAGCCCCCTGTTTGGTCATGTTAGTGATAGGTGCAATAATGGAAGAATAGCCCTTAATAAAGCGCCTATAATAATTGGAAAAACCAATAAATCTCTGTATGGCTTTAAGACCTGTGGGTAAAGGCCACTCTAGAATGGATTGGAGCTTATCCGGATCCATCTTAAATCCCTCCCCAGAGATCACATAGCCGAGAAAGGTTACCTGGGTTTGATCAAAGCTACATTTCTCCAACTTGCAGTACAAGCCATGCTGGAGAAGCTTGTGCAAAACCCTCCTGACTTGTTTGTGATGAATCTCAATGTCACTAGAATGAATGAGTATATCATCTAGGTATACAATGACGCACTCTTGCTGAAATTCCCTAAGAACCTCATTAATCAGATCTTGGAATACTGCTGGCGCATTGCATAACCCAAAAGGCATGACAGTATATTCATAGTGGCCATATCGAGTATTGAATGCCGTCATCCACTCATGTCCCTGCTGGATTCTCACCAAGTTATATGCCCCTCTGAGGTCTAACTTGGTGAAAATAGTAGAGCCCTTCAAACGATCGAAGAGTTCGGTGATCAAGGGAATCGGGTAGGCATTTTTAATGGTTATCTTATTCAAGCCTCGATAATCAATACAAGGTCTCAAAGAACCATCTTTCTTTTTAACAAAAAAAAATCCAGCCCCGGCAGGGGAGGAGGACCTCCTGATGAATCCCTTGTCTAAATTCTCGTGAATATATTCCTCTAGGACTGAGTTCTCCTTTATAGATAATGGGTATACATGACCTCTGGGAGGCATGGTACCAGGGAGTAGGTTAATTTTGCAATCAAAGGACCTGTGTGGGGGTAAGGTATCGGCTTTCTTTTTGTCAAATACTGCCTTTAAATCTAGATACTGAGGCGGGATTTGTGTCTCTGTAGGATTGTCAGAGGTATTCAATGTATTAGTTAATCCAAGAGGTAAGACCTTCCGCAAGCATTTTTCTTGACAATTCTCTCCCCATGAAACTATCTCCCCTGATTCCCAATTAATAATAGGGTTGTGTCTCCTCAGCCATGAGTACCCCAGAACTATGGGAATAGACGGAGAAGAAATGAGCATCAAGGATATATCCTCTTTATGCAGGATGCCAACAGTCAAGTTAATCGGTATGGTCTCATGAAAAATAACAGGCTCAAGTAACGGTCTACCATCGATGGCCTCAACAGCCAGAGGTGTCTCTTTTAACTGGGATGGAATAGCATGCTTGGCAGCAAAACCCTGATCTATAAAGCTCTCAGCAGCTCCAGAATCGATTAGTGCCATAGTCTTAACTACTCCCTTCTCCCACTTTAAAGAAACGGGTAACACAAGCCTGAGCTCCTTGTAGTTGTGAATAGAGGACAAAGTAGAAACACCCAAGGCCTGTCCTCTAGAGGAACTTAGGTGCGAGCGTTTCCCGAACGATTGGGACAATTTAGGCGTAAATGACCCCTGACTCCACAATACATACATAAACCCTCCCTTCTCCTGTACTGTCTCTCTCTTTCAGTGAGATGAGTACTGCCTATCTGCATAGGTTCAGGAATACGTAAGTCTTCGAACTCAGAGATTTGAAAGGTAGGCGCTAGTTTAAAGGAGGGTCTACGGGTCCTATCTCGAGTGTTCTGCCTCTCTCTTAAGCGTTCATCAATACGAGATATAAAAGAAATTAAATCCTCCAAATTTTCAGGGAGTTCTCTAGTAGCGACCTCGTCAAGAATTACATCTGATAACCCATTCAGAAACACATCTATATAAGCCTGTTCGTTCCACTTAACTTCTGCCGCCAAGGATCTGAACTCTAGTGCATAATCCACAAGTGTTCGATTATCCTGTTTAAGGCGCAACATTAATCTAGCTGCATTGACCTTTCTGCCAGGAGGGTCAAAAGTTCTTCTAAACGCAGCTACAAAGGCATTATAATTATAGACGAGTGGATTATCATTCTCCCATAAAGGATTGGCCCATCTCAAAGCTTTTTCAATGAGCAGAGTAATAATAAATCCAACCTTTGCTCTATCTGTAGGATAAGAGCGGGGTTGTAGTTCGAAATGGATGCTAATTTGGTTTAGAAAGCCACGACACTTCTCCGGTGACCCGCCATAACGTACTGGTGGGGTAATACGGGAAGAAGCACCTACAGTGGCTACCTCTAGACCTGAGACTGCAGGAGAGATAGAAGGAGTACGTGTCTCCTCAGGTGGATTACTAGCACGAGACAAAAGTGCCTGTAGTGCCAAAGCCATCTGATCCATCCTATGTTCCATGGCGTCAAACCTGGGATCCGAAGAACCAAGCTGACTGTTTGTACCTGCAGGATCCATTGGCCCTGTCGTAATGTCAGGATCGGGACAGGGATCCAACACGCAGAGTACAAAGAGTGGAAAGGTACGTATACCGGGCCTTAGAATGGCCGGACTAACGTACCGAGAGTAAAGAATAGTCAGAGGCAAGCCGAGGTCGAGGGAACGAGAAGACAGATAAGCGAGAGACAAGCCGGGTCAAGGGATAACAGAGAAACAGGGTAGTACAACGAGCCGAGTCAAAACCAATAGAGCAAACTAGAATACCAGAGCACTGAGTGACTAGACAAGCTAGAACCACGACAGGGCAATGAGCTGAAGTAAGGAGTAAGCTTAAATACCCTGGCTCTGGATGGAAATCACGCCTCTGACAAGTACCGATTGGATGTCGGACACTTGAGTGACAGATTGCTCGTGCTAGCGTCATGACGTCACGTATTGAGCGTCCTGCTAGAAAAGGACGTGGATTCCTCGCGGCCGGTGTTTAAGTGACTGGATGAACCGCGAGGAACGGAGGAAACAGCTCGCCTGGACGGATACACCACCAAGTCTCTACCTCCCTTAGAGGTAGAGGCCTCAGGTACCCTGACAGTCTAAGAGCCGTAGCTGCCGCCGCCCTGCTGGTAGCCGAAGCTGATAAGCTCACTCTGGGTCAGGAACTCTATGTGCGAGTCCCACACGCAGTACAGACGTTGCTAGACTATAAAGGCAATCATTGGTTTAGCAATAGCCGCATGACTAAGTATCAAGCTATGTTATGTGAAAACCCGAGAGTGCATCTAGAGACTGTTAACACCTTGAATCCAGCTACCCTTTTGCCACAACCTACTGAGAGTCAACATGATTGCCTGGAGGTGATGGATGAAGTGTTTTCAAGTAGACCGGACCTTCGTGATTTTCCCATCCAGAACCCTGATGTCCAGTACTATACGGACGGCAGTAGTTATGTGAAAGAAGGGATTCGCTATGCAGGATATGCAGTGACAACCATAGACAAGGTGATAGATGCTCGGCCATTGTCAAAAGGAACATCGGCACAGAAGGCAGAACTAATCGCACTCACACGAGCGTTACAATTGGCTGAAGGTTTAAGGGTGAACATCTACACGGACTCCAAGTATGCGTTTTTAAGCACTCATGCCCACTGAGCCTTGTATAAAGAAAGAGGACTACTGAACTCAGAGGGTAAAGAAATCAAGTACGCAGCTGAGATATTACAACTACTGGAAGCCGTGTGGGAACCGAAAGAAGTTGGTATCATACATTGTCGAGCGCATCTGAAAGGTGATGGTGATGTAACAAAAGGAAATCGGATGGCAGATAATGCAGCCAAGCGTGCCGCTGAATCAGGAAAACAGGAGTATGTGGAACGTATAGCTGCTCTCATACCAACCCCTCTGTCTCAATGGACTCCAATTTATACAGCTCAAGAAGAAGAGTGGTTAAAGACTGAAACTGGGAAGTACCTGGAGAATAAGTGGTATCAGTTAGAAGATGGAAGGATAGTCATTCCAGCATCGCTAGCCGTAGAAATTGTCCAGAATTATCACAATGGGACACATTCCGGGAGAGATAGTATGGAAGAATCTCTTAGGAAGCATTTCTACATACCAAGATTGTCCAACTTGACTCAAGCCATTGTACGAAGATGTGTGATATGTGCCAAGAACAACGCAAGGCAAGGTCCAGTGAAACCACCGGGAGTCCAGTATATGGGAGGACTCCCTATGTCCGATCTCCAAATAGACTATACGGTAATGCCTAAATCCGGCGGACATCGCTACCTACTAGTAGTTGTGTGTACCTACTCAGGATGGGTAGAAGCATGTCCTACTCGTACAGAGAAAGCAGAAGTTGTGCGATTTCTGTTGCGAGAAATAATAACCAGATATGGACCACCATGTTCTATAGGATCGGATAATGGTCCAGCCTTTGTTCACCAGTGCCTACAACAACTGACTCATATGCTTGGTATTAAGTGGAAGCTTCATACGGCATATAGACCTCAGAGCTCTGGGAAAGTGGAAAGGATGAACAGAACTATTAAGAACCAATTGGCAAAGATGTGTCAAGAAACTCAACTTAAATGGAATGTTCTTTTGCCAATAGCTCTGTTACGCATTCGTAGTACACCTACCAGAAGGATGGTAGTGAGAACATTCTACAGAGTTTATCTATCTCAATTTCATCAAAAATCTGTGGGAAGTGCATATTCCTTGGCACATAAACAGAATGACCACAGATCATTAAAAAGCATGAACTCAGGTTTTACACATCTCATGCGTTTTGCACTAGATTCTGATACCACTTAAAAAAAAATTATAATAATATACAGTGTATATATATATATATATGTGCATCTTGTAATACCTTTTTTTTATTGGACTAACAGAATCTCTACATTGTTTATTGTGGAAGAGTAAAAATAGGGAGATAAAAAGGAAAGAGGGAGAAAAAAGAAAAGAGGGGACACAGAGATTCACAGAGGGGACACTGCCCCACACTCTAGGGCAGGGGCGGATCCAGAACCTAATCTCGTGAGGGGCACTAGTAGATTATTTAAAGGAACAGTCCAGGCACAATAACCAATATAGCTCTATGTAGTGGTTATGGTGCATGGAGTGCCATGGTTCCCTCCCAAAATAAGTCAAACCACTTTAGACCAGTTTGACAACTTACCTGGAATCTGCCGGGATAAGGGCTCTAGTAGGATTTAGGGGCAGTAGTGTGTGTGTGAGTAAAGTGTGTGTGTGTGTGTGTGAGGCGTGCAATGTGTAAATGTGAGGGGTGCAATCTTTGTGTGAGGTGCATAGAGGGATGCAGGGTGTGTGTGTGTGTGTGTGTGAGGGATCCTCTCTCCCTCACCCTCCAGCTGTCAGCAAAGTGTCTGCGGGGTGGTGAGTGAAATCTCTGATCTCCCCTCCGGTCCGTGAAGGCACAAAGAAGGGCCAGCGCTTGGATAACACCGACCCGGTAGGGGAGAGCATCGGCTCTGAGGGTGGGGGGGGCAGATTGGATCCGCCACTGCTCTAGGGTACCAGAGGATGCTGTATCCAGGACAACCAGGTGTTGTGTGTAATAGCATTGTAAACAATCAAATCACAAGTCTGTGCTGTGAGTTGTTCCATGTCTCTGATATCGGTCAAAAGATTGCGCAGTTCTACCTGAGAAGACAATGTCAATTGTTTCCACTGTCTGGTCAGCGCTCTCCTAGCCACTAGGGCCACCACATATATTGGCATGTTTGAAGCCACTTCAATGTGGCAGATCACAGATAATTACCAGCAAATAAGTAGGTGACAGTTTTAATTTATTACAACTGAGTTCAGGGTATAATAAGGAATGGCTGCAGTGCTACCAAATTCTCTCTCTATCACTACTCGGACTAATAGTAGTAGGGGGCCACCTTGTGGTAAAATTTTAAAATGCAGTTTCAAATAGACAGAGGGAGTTTAAAAAAAAATTCTACTACAGTATTACTGTTTATACTATCCATTAGCAGAAGAACTACGACTGGCGAACCCATGAGGTGGCCTTTGCCTTTAGAGCCATGGGACATGTATTGCTAAACAGGGGCCCAGTCAAGTGCCAAGGCCTTTTAGGAAGACAACCCTGTAATATCGGAGAGCGTTGGGAGGAAATGACAGTCTGTCAATTCCTCCCAGATATAGAGGGAAAGAGGCACAGGCAGCAGGGAGAGAAGCAAGCTACTAGACAGTCATGTAAACATTGTCTATTCTCTAAAAAGGCAGTGTTTACATTAAAACTACAGGGACAGGCTATAGGCATTAGAACAACTAAATTAAGTGTTACTTTAGTGAGAGGGTAGTGGATGCATGGAATAGCCTTCCATCTGAAGTGGTAGAGGTTAACACAGTAAAGGAGTTTAAGCGTGCGTTGGATAGGCATAAGGCTATCCTAACTATAAGATAAGGCCAGGGACTAATGAAAGTATTTAGAAAATTGGGCAGACTAGATGGGCCGAATGGTTCTTATCTGCAGTCACATTCTATGTTTCTATTAAGTTATAGTTGTTATGGTGACTATAGTGTCCCATTAATAATCAGATGGAATGCTATATAAGCATCTGGGCATTGGATATTGTACACAGCCTCTGAGAATTTTCAGTTTTAAAGGGCCAAGTTCTCTTTAAACGTTTGTTCCACCCACTCTCGTTCGAATTACTTCCACTTGAGATTGGTAAGTGACATGTCCTCTTTCCCTTTTTTTTGTTTTAGTTTCCTATGCCATTTTTATTTTCTCTTCCTTCTACCTCATTATTTCCCCTCCCTCCTACCACACCTCATTTTTTTGTTCTCTTATGTATGAGCATGGTGTACTTACTATTTGCTTGTGTGTTGATTTCCTTTTTTCCCCCTTTTCTTTTAATTTTCTCCTTGATGTCTTTAAAGAGAGGTTATCATTATTAAATGACATGTGAGTTTAAAAGCAAACAAAAAACAAAAAACTTTAGCTCTGAACCCTGTCGTGTAATTTCTGAAAAAATCTGCATAGATCCCAGAAAGCCAAATATACATTAGTGATAATGTAAGCCTGGTGGCGTCTTTCCTGGTCACCTTGGTCTGTCTATTTGCAAGGGTGAGCGTATGTCTCTGCACTCCACATGAGGTAAGACCCTGACATATACACACATGCTCACTCACAGACATACACACATTCACTGACATATACACACATGCTCACTCATATACATACACACATTCACTGACATATACACACATGCTCACTCACATACATAGAAACATAGAATGTGACGGCAGATAAGAACCATTCGGCCCATCTAATCTGCCCAATTTTCTAAATACTTTCATTAGTCTCTGGCCTTATCTTATAGTTAGGATAGCCTTATGCCTATCCCACGCATGCTTAAACTCCTTTACATACATACACTCATTCACTGACATATACACACATGCTCACTCATTCACGGACACACACTAACAGATATACACACTGCTTAATGCTTACTATTAATGTACATGTTAATTCGCCTCATATTGACGAGTATTTGAACACTTTAAATCTGCACTGATTTGGCTCAATTCGAGATATAATTAATTCTGATAAAAGTAGATTTAGTTTATTCTATCCATTCTAATTCCTCCTAGTTTACCAATGGAATGACTTTTGGTAATACAAATTCAAAGCTCATCAGCTAAACCCTGAGATTATATTTTGAAAAAAAAAAATAAAAAAAAAAATACTGTATTGCCTTTAATATAAGTCAGTCTAACTTTATGTATTTAAAAGATGCAAACCTTACAAAAATAAGTGCAGTATTCTCGACATCTCAAGCAGTGTCTATATCACTTATTATGGAAGGGTATGGGGGGGGGGGGGGGGGAGGCTGCACGGGGGGGGGGGGGGGAGGGGGGTAAGGGGCTGAGCAGGGGTGGTAAGAGGCTGCACAGTGGTGTTAGAAGCTACAAAGGTGGTAGGGGGCTGTACAGGTTAAAAGATGCAAACCTTACAAAAATAAGGTCTATATCACTTATTATGGAAGGGTATGGGGGGGGGGGAGTGGGCTGCACAGGGGGGGTAAGGGGCTGCGGGGGAAAGGGAGTAAGGGGCTGAGCAGGGGTGGTAAGGGGCTGCACGGGGGGGGGGTAAGGGGCGGAGCAGGGGTGTAGGAAGCTGCACAGGGGAGGTAAGGGGCTGAGCAGGGGTGGTAAGGGGCTGTGCAGTGGTGTTAGAAGCTGCACAGGGGGGTAAGGGGCTGAGTAGGGGTGTAGGAAGCTGCACAGGGAGGTAAGTGGCTGCACGGTGGGGGTAAGGGGCTGCGCAGGGGGGGGTAAGGGGCTGCGCAGGGGGGGTAAGGGGCTGCACAGGGGGGTAAGGGGCTGTAAAGGGGTGGTAAGGGGCTGTACGGGGGGTAAGGGGCTGCACAGGGGGGTAAGGGGCTGCACGGGGGGTAAGGGGCTGTACAGGGGGGTAAGGGGCTGCACAGGGGGTTAAGGGGCTTCACAGGGGGGTAAGGGGCTGCACAGGGGGGGTAAGGGGCTGTACAGGGGGGTAATGGGCTGCACGGGGGGGTAAGGGGCTGTACAGTGGGGTAAGGGGCTGTACAGGGGGTAAGGGGCTGTACAGGGGGCAAGGGGTTGTACAGGGGGGGTAAGGGGCTGCACAGGGGGGGTAAGGGGCTGTACAGGGGGGGTAAGGGGCTGTACAGGGGGGTAAAGGGCTGCACAGGGGGGTAAGGGGCTGCACAGGGGGGGGGGTAAGGGGCTGTACAGGGGGGGTAAGGGGCTGTACAGGGGGGGTAAGGGGCTGTACAGGGGGGGGTAAGGGGCTGTACAGGGGGGGTAAGGGGCTGCACAGGGGGGGGGGTAAGGGGCTGTACAGGGGGGTAAGGGGCTGCACAGGGGGGGTAAGGGGCTGCACGGGGGGGTAAGGGGCTGCACAGGGGGGGGGGGTAAGGGGCTGCACGGGGGGGGGTAAGGGGCTGTACAGGGGGGGTAAGGGGCTGTACAGGGGGGGTAAGGGGCTGTACAGGGGGGGGGTAATGGGCTGTACAGGGGGGGGTAATGGGCTGTACAGGGGGGGGGTAAGGGGCTGCACGGGGGGGGGGTAAGGGGCTGTACAGGGGGGTAAGAGGCTGCACAGGGGGGGGTAAGGGGCTGCACGGGGGGGGGGTAAGGGGCTGCACAGGGGGGGGGTAAGGGGCTGTACAGGGGGGTAACGGGCTGCACAGGGGGGGTAAGGGGCTGCACAGGGGGGGTAAGGGGCTGCACAGGGGGGGGTAAGGGGCTGTACAGGGGGGGTAAGGGGCTGCAAAGTGTTGGGTTGCTTAACATATTGAAATAGAGCAATAATTATTGTAATTACTGTAATCCTCTCTCTTTGGGCTTCCTGGGGTAAGAGAGGGGTAACAGGGATCCCTGATGGTCTTCTTGCTGTTGTTGCCAAGGTATCACTTCCGGTGAGGAACTCCTTGATCCCACAGCCAATGACATGGCTCCCCACAAAGAACCAATCACCATGCAGCTCACTGAGTTGTGGACGGGGCTATGATTTCCAACAGAAAGATCTGGAAATATCCAGAACAGTTTATCAAACATTTAGCAGAACAAACCTGGGGGTCAGAATGGAGGGTTACTGGGGTACAGGCTGAGAGTAAAATCACTGTGAATAAAGTAATGACAGAGAGAATGAGGGAAATACTAAAAGTAATGACAGAGAGAATGAGGGAAATACTAAAAGTAATGACAGAGAGAATGAGGGAAATACTAAAAGTAATGACAGAGAGAATGAGGGAAATACTAAAAGTAATGACAGGGAGAATGAGGGAAATACTAAAAGTAATGACAGAGAGAATGAGGGAAATACTAAAAGTAATGACAGGGAGAATGAGGGAAATACTAAAAGTAATGACAGAGAGAATGAGGGAAATACTAAAAGTAATTACAGGGAGAATGAGGGAAATACTAAAAGTAATGACAGGGAGAATGAGGGAAATACTAAAAGTAATGACAGAGAGAATGAGGGAAATACTAAAAGTAATGACAGGGAGAATAAGGGAAATACTAAAAGTAATGACAGAGAGAATGAGGGAAATACTAAAAGTAATTACAGGGAGAATGAGGGAAATACTAAAAGTAATGACAGGGAGAATGAGGGAAATACTAAAAGTAATGACAGAGAGAATGCGGGAAATACTAAAAGTAATGACAGAGAGAATGAGGGAAATACTAAAAGTAATGACAGGGAGAATGAGGGAAATACTAAAAGTAATGACAGGAAGAATGAGGGAAATACTAAAAGTAATGACAGGGAGAATGAGAGAAATACTAAAAGTAATGACAGGAAGAATGAGGGAAATACTAAAAGTAATGACAGAGGGAATGAGGGAAATACTAAAAGAAATGACAGAGAGAATGAGGGAAATACTAAAAGTAATGACAGGGAGAATGAGGGAAATACTAAAAGTAATGACAGGGAGAATGAGGGAAATGCTAAAAGTAATGACAGAGAGAATGAGGGAAATCCTAAAAGTAATGACAGGGAGAATGAGGGAAATCCTAAAAGTAATGACAGGGAGAATGAGGGAAATACTAAAAGTAATGACAGAGAGAATGAGGGAAATACTACAAGTAATTACAGGGAGAATGAGGGAAATCCTAAAAGTAATGACGGAGAATGAGGGAAATACTAAAAGTAATTACAGGGAGAATGAGGGAAATACTAAAAGTAATGACAGGAAGCATGAGGGAAATACTAAAAGTAATGACAGGGAGAGTGAGAGAAATACAAAAAGTAATGACAGGGAGAATGAGGGAAATACTAAAAGTAATTACAGGGAGAATGAGGGAAATACTAAAAGTAATGAGAGAGAGAATGAGGGAAATACTAAAAGTAATGACAGAGAGAATGACGGAAATACTAAAAGTAATGACAGAGAGAATGAGGGAAATACTAAAAGTAATGACAGAGGGAATGAGGGAAATACTAAAAGTAATGACAGGGAGAATGAGGGAAATCCTAAAAGTAATGACAGGGAGAATGAGGGAAATCCTAAAAGTAATGACAGAGAGAATGAGGGAAATACTAAAAGCAATGACAGAGGGAATGAGGGAAATACTAAAAGCAATGACAGGGAGAATGAGGGAAATACTAAAAGTAATGACAGAGAGAATGAGGGAAATACTAAAAGTAATGACAGAGGGAATGAGGGAAATACTAAAAGCAATGACGGAGAATGAGGGAAATACTAAAAGTAATGACAGGGAGAATGAGGGAAATACTAAAAGTAATGACAGGGAGAATGAGGGAAATACTAAAAGTAATGACAGGGAGAATGAGGGAAATACTAAAAGTAATTACAGGGAGAATGAGGGAAATACTAAAAGTAATGACAGGGAGAATGAGGGAAATCCTAAAAGTAATGACAGAGAGAATGAGGGAAATACTAAAAGTAATGACGGAGAATGAGGGAAATACTAAAAGCAATGACAGGGAGAATGAGGGAAATACTAAAAGTAATGACAGGGAGAATGAGGGAAATACTAAAAGTAATGACAGGGAGAATGAGGGAAATACTAAAAGCAATGACAGGGAGAATGAGGGAAATACTAAAAGTAATGACAGGGAGAATGAGGGAAATACTAAAAGTAATGACAGGAAGAATGAGGGAAATACTAAAAGTAATGACAGGGAGAATGAGAGAAATACTAAAAGTAATGACAGGAAGAATGAGGGAAATACTAAAAGTAATGACAGGGAGAATGAAGAAAATACTAACAGTAATGACGGAGAATGAGGGAAATACTAAAAGTAATTACAGGGGGAATGAGGGAAATACTAAAAGTAATTACAGGGAGAATGAGGGAAATAGAAAAAGTAATGACAGGGAGAATGAGGGAAATACTAAAAGGAATGACAGGGAGAATGAGGTAAATACTAAAAGTAATGACGGGGAATAAAGGAAATACTAAAAGTAATAACGGAGAAAGTAATGACATGGGGAATGAGGGGAATACTAAAAGTAATGACAGGGGTAATGAGGGAAATACTAAAAGTAATGATGGTAAATGAGGGAAATACTAAAATTAATTACAGGGGGAATGAAGGAAATACTAAAAGTAATGGCAGGGATGTAATGGATCACCTGGCACCACGACTGGGTACCTCCGCCAACAGATGCTTCCTAGCTGACGCTGAGGACCATAAGCGCCGCACCAAACACCACAAGCACTGCAGACTCCACAACCGCCGTAGCTTGGCTGGGATCTCGCCGTCTTCCTTCCACCCTGGACCAACTACTGATATCCAGGACTGTGTGGGAAAGACCTCTCCTACTCCAGAAACCGTAGCAGGAACAGCTCTTAGAAGAGCTAGTGATTAGAACCCAGGGGAGTATAATGATTATAGCAATTCCTTGTAGTGATATAGCTGTTCCCTCCACACAAGAGACAACTCAAGTTGAGGGTGAAGAGGAACTCAGTTTTAATGGAGGCACACTGGCCTTTTATGCAAGTTTCCCAACAAGGGTGACACCCATACGGTATACACGATCCCTCCCCTCTGCCTGGGAGGTGATTGAGGCAGATAGTGCATTAACTTAATTATCTTTAGGCAGAAAAATATATTTATTTTTATCAACTCCCATAAATACCCTAAAACACATTCCCATAAATGTTACATCCCCTGATAGCCCTGATCTGGGTAAACAACATATCCAAAAATCACCCAGATCAGATCAGGGGTTCAGAAATTGTATGGAAGTCATAGTTTTGCCCAGGCGCAGGCATGGTCACATGCCCAAAACAGTTCCATAAAATCACGGCTAAGTGCTGCTGGAGGACCAACCAGGAACTGCGAGGTTTTCAGGCCAAAAATACTTCCAGGGCATTTGTGTCTAAGTCTCCCTGAAGTCTATTTGCAGTTTTGGTCCATGTGAACAAGATGGCGGCCACTTCGACTGTTCAGGAGTTTGAAGTGCCACTTCGAAAGTTCGAACTGTGGCCATAAAAACCGAAAAATGCACGAACAGTGATTTAAACCAGGATTTATCAAAGGGGCCGTAGTCACAGGGTAGGAGGCAGGCAAGCAGGTCCCTCCAAAACCCAGTGACGAAGTTGCTTTCATCACAGTTGGCACTTTATAAATAATAATAATAGAATGTCTTCCCAGACCTGTGATGTATTATTTGTGCATGGAAATTTACAGAATGCAGTGCAACCAATTGCTGTCAGTGTTACATCCGCACTTCCTACAGATATTGCAATAAAATTAATATATTCATAGTGAATTCATGGATTAATCCTTTAGACAGTGTTGCATAAATATCTTCATCTCACAAAATCAAGTAAAGATAAAAGAGTTACTTCCACTATTACACTTTCTGGAGTCTATTTTTAAACAATGAGCTGATAATACATTTGCTAAATTAAATTATCCTCCTATCTCGTCATGAAATAGTTTAATCCACATCCCACCTGCTCAGAGTAACCATCTATCCCTTGCTGTGTTTTGGGTAACGGTGATTTAATAGACCTGGGCACTGTGACAATTTATATTTTGTCTGAATACACTTGGACAAGAAAAAAAACGTATTTTGAATAAAAACAATTTCGTCCATTAGGTCTTTAGTTCTCCATGTAATTTGTACATTACTTTTGTTTCAGGACTTACAATCGGACGGATATTCCCTGTAAGATAATATTAATTTATTAGTCATATTTATATATATGTGACATAAGTGGTACCAAGTTAAGGAGAGAGCTTTTTATTAGAAATCTCCCTTATTTGGTTAGAAGACACAAACTTTATTTACAGCAGCAGCAATGGTCTGTTGTAGTCTAGTGGTGTATTTTCAGTTCACTGTTTTTTCATAGTCATCTTCCTCTGGTTGTGGTTGAATTCCTCGTCAGTCTCTGTCAGTCTTCCTATGTCCGGTGTTTGAAAGGGTCAGTGAGTGTGTGATGTTGTGGGCTTTGTGTCTCTCTGTATACAGTGAGTGCATACAGTCTGAAGCATTACACCCTCAGTGACCATCTAGAGATGTGTTTTGTGATATGATTAGGATGGAATGGATGGTTGGGTGTCGTGGTCATACTGGCTGTAATGGTAATAATAGGTGTGTTATGGAAGGGATTAGAATGGTAACTACTCTTTTGCAGGCCTCCAGTCCTTGGTGTGTGGAACGGACATCCAATTGTACACCACTTTGTTTGCAGGAGCATTTTTTAAAAGAAAAATCTATAGAAATAAATTTTAAATGGAAACTATAGTGGAAGGGGAACATGAGTGGCCAATTCATGACCTAGTCACTTGTTTAAGCCCATGAGCAAAGCATTTGCAGACTTTTAGTCCTTGGAGTGGATTTACAGAGTGCTAACACAGTGCCATAGTGAATAACTGGTTGTGCCGGCAGAGAAAGCATCCGTTGCCACACCACAGACGGAGTCAGAGTGGAGGAACTAACATCCACTTTTAAGGATAATTTGGAATTAGGATAAAAAAAAAATGAAAAGAAATGTAGAAGGGAAAAGAGAGTCGGCAATTAATAAACAATCACCTGTTTTAACCCCGGGGTAAAGCCTTTCCACTCCCCCTGTTGCTCCATTTTTGTGTGTCTGTGCAAAGGTCGGACATTCCTCAGTCTGCAACAGACAGGAAACTATAAACTAGCGCTGATACAATATAGCAGTATTCTCAGCCAATAATTATCAATACTATTCCAACCATAGCATACCGAAGTGGATC
This sequence comes from Pelobates fuscus, assembly GCF_036172605.1. Classification (NCBI taxonomy): domain Eukaryota; kingdom Metazoa; phylum Chordata; class Amphibia; order Anura; family Pelobatidae; genus Pelobates; species Pelobates fuscus. The sequence goes on from NC_086318.1 coordinate 432,371,341, forward strand.
TTGTTGGATAGAACATCAGTAGAATAAGTATTTTCTATAGTTCCTTTATTTCTTCATGCTATTGGGTTACAGGACACAAACTCTTTTTCCTTTAAATACCCTTTGATCTTATTGACTTATATTGCGCGATTATATTAGGGAATCATACACTACGTTTTTTGTTTTGTTATTAATACCCGAGATTAAAATGTAAAGACGTGGATAATGCAAACTTAGATGGACCAATAATTACGGATTAGGTCGGGAGTATTCAACCTACAAAACTACTGCACTATTAATGAACAAGAGTGAAATAGTGGCCCACGTCTTTAGCTATATGATATAATCTATTCCGCAAAAATTACATTTGTGCCCACATTGACGGATTGTTTACTTATTGACAAACACTGTATGATTGCTGGATAATGTCTTATGTTAACTTTTACAAATATTTTCTTTTTTTTTTTCTTTTTTTTTTTTGTGACACATAGATTAAAAATAGAGGCCACTGGCAAAGTTTTACCTTATAATTCAGGCATCTGAGGAGCTTGAGAGGTCCCAGACCTTTATAAATCAAGCACATAACAATCGTGGTGATGATGGAGCACAGTATAAATATTGTTTTAGGAGCCTCAATTCCTATAGATATAAATGAAATGAATAAGTAATAAGACTCAGGGGTGCATGCATTTTGGAATTTCAATTAATAAATTCAGAGCTGTACATACATAGCATATACCTGTGCAATCTACATATCAAGTTGCCGTGGACATTTTATATCATGAGTACATCTTTTGCAATTAAACATAAAATGTATGTAAAGATTTTTATAATACTCTACATTACACACACGAGAAGACATGGTGCAGCAGGTCTCTTTAAACATAGAATATGAAACAAGATTAAATAAATACTTTAGCCCTGCGAAACACATGATTGAGGTAAAGACCTGATGGGAGTAACATATTAGCCCCAGGGGGCAAACTGGGGATGGGGAAGATGGCTAATTAACTACATGGTACACAAAAAAAAAAAAAAAAAAGCTGCTATCCTGGCTTTGCGACAAATTTAAAAATCAGTGGCACCACAGAAGAAGGTGGTATTAATTGCAAGAGCTACCTACATTGTACCCACACTGTACTTAGTAACATTCCCCGTGTATACCCTACTACCGGGTACTACTATATAGGCACCCAGACTACTTTATCTCCCTGTCAGTTCATCATGTAAAACACTGCCGTTGTATTGCTGTTATTTATCGTACCCTGGTTCCCCTCTTCTCTTCCTTAACCACTTTGCTGCCTGGCTACCCTATTTCCTCTCTTCTAATATTCCATCCCTAATTCTCTGGGACTTCAATATTCCTATGAACCCACCTTTGACCTCTGCAGCCTCTAAACTACTTTCAATTACTTCCTCCCTCGGGCTATCACAGTGGGCTAATTCTCCCACCCATGTAGCTGGCAATCCCCTTGACCTTATCGTCTCTTACATAGAAACATAGAATGTGACGGCAAATGAGAACCATTCGACCCATCTAGTCTGCCCAATTTTCTAAAATTATTCTGTATGCTATAGGAGCCAATTCAAGGTACTAACTCACACCTATAAAGCACTGAACCACTCTAGCCCCTCTTATATCTCCTCACAGATCCATAGGTATGTCCCTTCTCGGTCTCTCCGCTCTGCCCGTGACCACCTCCTGTCCGTTGTTCGCACCCGTACAGCCAACTCACGCTTGCAGGACTTCTCGCGGGTGGCTGCCTTCCTATGGAATAGCCTGCCTACCGCTATCAGACTCTCCCCTAGTCTTGCATCTTTTAAGAAGTGCCTTAAAACCCATCTCTTTAGGAAAGCTTATGGCCTCCAAGACTAACCCCTACCTCACATACCTGTCTCTTGCTCTCTCCTAAAGGGCAGCCCACCTTATTTGACTGCAAATTCCTGTCCTAATGTGTTTTACACCCCACCTTCTATAGAATGTAAGCTCGAATGAGCAGGGTCCTCTTCAACCTATTGTTCCTGTAAGTTTTTTGAAATTGTCCTATTTATAGTTAAATCCCCCTCTCATAATATTGTAAAGCGCTACGGAACCTGTTGGCGCTATATAAATGGCAATAATAATAATAATAATAATAAGGTGTTTAAATGTTTTTTGAGGCTGTTTATCTTACAGCCATTGGAAGTACTTCCTCTGTAATGATGACTGGGTCTTGATATAAAAGTGCTCCCTAAAATTGAGAGTTAGATTATCAGTAAGATAAATTATTAGAAGGAAATTAAGGAACCTTTTTCTATGTATCTTGATACACTAATGTAAATAATTTAATGCAGTATATATTGATGTTTAATCGCTATGACAAATATTTACAATGTAACGATTCAAATCATATGTCAAGTTTGTGTCACAAGACATTCCAGGGGACATGGACTAAACATCTCATCTATTGGAGTGTTGGCTTCAATTGTCACCTGTTATTTATACATAGAAAAAAGATTTGGAGGACAAATGCAATGTTTTCTGCATTCAAAATTACATCAAAAAGCAGTTTAACAATTACTTCTAGTGAATAATCCACAAGGTTACATTCAGACACACAGACGCTTACCAAGATTCAAAAACGACCAGCAAAACAGCCACAAGAGACCAAATATAGGGCCTGTCAAAGCTAGAAAGATGGATTCGAAATGAATTTTCTTGTCCAGTTGTACTGGAACGAAGGCAAAGGACACGTTGTACTGATCAACAATGTGCCTATGAACAATATACACCAGTCCTGAAAGAGAATATATGAAATATATGTGTTAACGCATGGAGAATGTGTGCTGAATCCAGTGTAACTCCTGCTTTGCAATCAGTCTTAAGTCAATGATTTCAAAACCCAGAATGAAAATAAAAACTATTTTCAGAACTTCAACCTATTTACCTGTCTCTATAGAAGACCTTCATGCTTTTTCAAATATGAGAATGTTATCCCCTTGGTAAGCTACAAGGTTAAAAAAAAAACTTACAAATGGAAAAGTGATTTCTTTTTTTGTTTCCCAAATAATTTACAGTTTCAATGTAATCTTAATTATTTTATTTTTTTCTGGACTCAACTAAAACATAACTGTTTATGACAGAGGCAGCACTTCCAGTTACTTTTACAGCCTGCACTCCCTTACTCTATGCAGTGAAAATTTGGAGGCTTGACTAAAATAAATCTTAACTCTTGCTACTTTCTTTTGGTAACTAGCCCATACCAGGGGACATCACAGCAGTGAGGTCTCCATGTTCCGATTCTGATAATCTATTAACAGTTATACGATTACAGATACCTTGATAAACATAATGCATCCTAAACATTTACATACCAAATAGAGCAATTAGGGGATTGGTTAAACTGTAAGCCATGATGACTGTAAAGGTGAAGATCATATCTGCATACATGACTCCAAGCTCAATCTGATAGACCTGGTTCTGTAAAATAATGAAATAATAGTAATTACCATAAATCAATTGCAGTTAATGTCATAGTCATTCTACTCCAAATTATAGAATCAGTAGTTTACCTTCCGTATGGTGTTCCTTTCTCCTGCAGACTTTGCAGTCGCCATATTCCATACAAAATACAAGACATCTGGAAAACGAATCAAATTCGTTCCATTTCCTACAAACGCGGAGTTGATTATGTAATTTACACAGAATGCTCCTTGGTTGGGAAGGAACAAACATCTAAGGAGAAAGGAACAGTGTAAACATGGGCTGATAAATTATGACGCATCATGGCAGAAGTACGTAAAAAAGACAGCAGGGTGTAGAGAAGACACAGTTGATCTAAATTCAGATTACAGGTAATAGAGAATATGCCTCCCCTAGACAAGGCTGAAATATTTATAATTATTACAACACAAAAGGATAATCTGAATAGGGAACTCAAGTCAGGACCCTGTGACACGAATAGGCCATTTGACTTGGCCCAGGAGGATGTTGCCCTGCTATGGAATAGCCTGCCTACTGCTATCAGACTCTCCCCTAGTCTTGCATCTTTTAAGAAGTGCCTTAAAACCCATCTCTTTAGGAAAGCTTATGGCCTCCAAGACTAACCCCTACCTCACATACCTGTCTCTTGCTCTCTCCTAAAGGGCAGCCCACCTTATTTGACTGCAAATTCCTGTCCTAATGTGTTTTACACCCCACCTTCTATAGAATGTAAGCTCGAATGAGCAGGGTCCTCTTCAACCTATTGTTCCTGTAAGTTTTTTGAAATTGTCCTATTTATAGTTAAATCCCCCTCTCATAATATTGTAAAGCGCTACGGAACCTGTTGGCGCTATATAAATGGCAATAATAATAATAATAAGGTGCTTAACCCCTTAACGACGAGTGACGGACGAGGTCCGTCACTCAGGGAATTGCCTTAACGACGAGTGACGGACCTCGTCCGTCACCCGTTAAAATTAACCCCAGATCGCCGCAATCGCGGCGATCGTGGGGTTAATGGTGCTCCGGTCTGCCTCTGCATTAGAGGCAGACCGGGAGCACCGGATCCGGCTGCCCAAGTACATGTGCCCGCTCTGACAGCATGCCAGAGTGGGCACATGTGCTCTCTATACTCACCTCCGCCTCCCTGAACTTCCGGGTTCAGTGTGAAGTGCAGGGAGACGGATCAGTGTTGATCCTGCCCCCTGGTGACAAAACAATAAAGTTTAATTAAAATCCCACCCCCCTTTACCCATTTTAATATAAAATTAACCCCTTCCCTGCCAATTGATCACTGACTACAGTGATCAATTGGCAGGGATTACATTTTACTATGATCTGATTTTTTTTTTTAAACCCCTGAGGGTTAATTATTATTTTTTTTAACCCTCAGGGGTTAAATTTATTTTATTAATTAATTTAAATATTTTAAAGTTATAAATTTAGCTAGCTGGGGAGGGTGGAAGTTAGTGGGGAATTGGGGGATTTAGTATTAGGCTAACTAGGGGTTAACGTTAAAAAAAGTTTAAAAATAAGCTTTAAAAAGTTAAAAAATTAAGTTAAAAAAAGTTTTAATAACGTTTAAGTAAAAAATGTAAAAAAATAAACCCTTTACCCAGTCCAAATAAAAATTAACCCCTTCCCTGCCAGTCGATCACTGCCTACAGTGATCAAAATACAGATCACAGTATTATACTGTGATCTAATTTTTTTTTAACCCCTGACGATTAACTTTTATTTATTTTTTAATCCTCAAGGGTTACATTTATTTAATTAACTAATTTAAATATTGTATAATTAAATATTTTGCTAGCTGGGGTGGGTGGGAGTTATGGGAAAATGGGGAATTTACTGTTAGTGCTGCTTACTGCTAGTTAGGGGTTAACGTAAAAAAAAAGCTTAGAAAAATGTTAGATCTGTAAAAAAAAGTTTTACGAAAGTTTAGGAAACTTTAAAAAAATTAATAAGCAAAACAAAAGTTTAAAAAATAGTTTTAAAAAGTAAAAAAAGTTTTAAAAAGTAAAAAAAAATACATTTAATAACGCTCATTACCACTACACCTGGTACAAGCTAGCGGAAAAATGATCCCACGCTAAGGTTCAAAATATGCCTTTTAAAATACCCTGGGATGTCTTCTTTAAGAAATGGTATGGCTTTATGGGGTATTTGGTTTATATAGCCTGGTAAAATACTCTAAAATGGGACATGGGCACAGCGTAAAAATGTAAAGTTTGAAAAAAAATGGAATGGCTGTGTCCCAAATGTGCCCCTCCGATGTCCACATATACCTGGCAAAGGTACATACGGGGGTATTTTTGTACTCAGCAGCCATAGCTGAGCAACATATGAAGTATTATACAGTGGTAGTACACATAAGGTTTGCAAAATATACTGTGCAAACTCACTTTGTGTGTCAAAAAGGCAGAAAAAACGCTTATTACCACTACACCTGGTACAAGCTAGCGGAAAAATGATCCCACGCTAAGGTTCAAAATATGCCTTTTGAAATACCCTGGGATGTCTTCTTTAAGAAATGGTATGGCTTTATGGGGTATTTGGATTATATAGCCTGGTAAAATACTCTAAAATGGGACATGGGCACAGCGTAAAAATTGAAAGTTGGAAAAAAAAATGGAATGGCTGTGTCCCAAATGTGCCCCTCCGATGTCCACATATACCTGGCAAAGGTACATACGGGGGTATTTTTGTACTCAGCAGACATAGCTGAGCAACATATGAAGTATTATACAGTGGTAGTACACATATGGTTTGCAAAATATACTGTGCAAACTCACTTTGTGTGTCAAAAAGGCAGAAAAAACGCTTATTACCACTACACCTGGTACACGCTAGCGGAAAAATAATCCCACGCTAAGGTTCAAAATATGCCTTTTGAAATACCCTGGGGTGTCTACTTTAAGAAATGGTAGGCCTTTGTGGGGTAGTTTGAATTTAAAACCTGCGAAGATGCTTGGAAATTGCACTTAGGCCCGGCGTCAAAATTCAAAGTTTGGTAAAAACTGATATGGCTTGGTCTCCTATATGGCACTGTAGCTTCACGAAATAGTGCCATAGACATACAATGGGGGTGTCCTTTTACTCAGAAGACTTAGCTGAGCATAATTTGGGGGGTTTGAACTTAGTGGCACATATGAAATATACAAAATGCCCAGCAAAAATGCAATCCGTATGTAAAAAATGCACAAAATTATTTTTTACCACATACTTTGGCATGTAATGGTAAAAAATGGGGGCATGTTAAGGCACAATATGCACCTTATGAGATACCCTGGGGTGTCTACTTTTACAAATGGTAGGCCTTTGTGGGTTTTTTTTGAACAGTCAAACTGTTATAATAACCCAAACGGAAGCATAGGCTCATTAAATCCGTCTCTCAAAATTCTACTGTGAATACTGTAAAGGACAGGTCTCCTGTATGGCACTGTAGCTTCACGAAATAGTGCCATAGACATACAATGGGGGTGTCCTTTTACTCAGAAGACTTAGCTGAGCATAATTTGGGGGGTTTGAACTTAGTGGCACATATGAAATATACAAAATGCCCAGCAAAAATGCAATCCGTATGTAAAAAATGCACAAAATTATTTTTTACCACATACTTTGGCATGTAATGGTAAAAAAATGGGGGCATGTTAAGGCACAATATGCACCTTATGAGATACCCTGGGGTGTCTACTTTTACAAATGGTAGGCCTTTGTGGGGGTTTTTTGAACAGTCAAACTGTTATAATACCCCAAATGGAAGCATAGGCTCATTAAATCCGTCTCTCAAAATTCTACTGTGAATACTGAAAAGGACAGGTCTCCTATATGGCACTGTAGCTTCACGAAATAGTGCCAAAGACATACAATGGGGATACCGTTGTACTCAGCAGAAGTAACTGAACACATAATAAAACTTTGTACAGGAATAGCACACACCAACTTTACAAAATACACATGAGAAGTTCTTTGTTATAAGTTTGTGTGCGAAAACCCCCAAAAAACACAATTTTACTCCAATATTTAGCAGAGGTTGGCGGTAAAATGGCTACGTAGAAAGTGTCAAAACAACCTTAGGTAAATAGCCTGTGGTTTCTACTTTATATAAATATATACTTTTGTGTTGCAATTTTGTTTTCTTTTATGGCTATAAAGCTTACAAGACAAACATACCAAATTCTAAAATCGCTCCATATTAAAAGTTTATTTTACTCCTTGTGCTTTGTGACCTGTAACTACCAAAAAAAACTGAAAATCCCAGACACATTATATATTCTGTAAATCAGAACAACTAAATTAATTTATTTTGAATTACTTTCCTTAACCTGCACTAATTAGGCACACATTATTATTGCAAAAACTGTAAAAAAAAATCAAATTTTTTCATTTTTTTTGCATTTTTCTGTATTTTTTTTATAATAAATAAGCATGTATATATATATATATATATATATATATATATATATATATATATATGTTACATCAAATGAAAGCCCTTTCTGTCCTTTAAAAAACGGTATATAATATGCGTCGGTGCAATAAATTAGTCAAATGCAAATTGCAGTTGAACGCAAACAGCAAAAAATGCAAAAAATGCCGTTGTCACAAAGTGAAAGACAAGCTTCCGAAGCTCTGTCCTTAAGGGGTTAAATGTTTTTTGAGGCTGTTTATCTTATAGCCATTGGAAGTACTTCCTCTGTAATGATGACTGGGCCTTGATATAAAAGTGCTCCCTAAAATTGAGAATTAGATTATCAGTAAGATAAATTATTAGAAGGAAATTAAGGAACCTTTTTCTATGTATCTTGATACACTAATGTAAATAATTTAATGCAGTATATATTGATGTTTAATCGCTATGACAAATATTTACAATGTAACGATTCAAATCATATGTCAAGTTTGTGTCACAAGACATTCCAGGGGACATGGACTAAACATCTAATCTATTGGAGTGTTGGCTTCAATTGTCACCTGTTATTTATACATAGGAAAAAGATTTGGAAGACAAATGCAATGTTTTCTGCATTCAAAATTTCATCAAAAAGCAGTTTAACAATTACTTCTAGTGAATAATCCACAAGGTTACATTCAGACACACAGACGCTTACCAAGATTCAAAAACGACCAGCAAAACAGCCACAAGAGACCAAATATAGGGCCTGTCAAAGCTAGAAAGATGGCTTTGAAATGAATTTTCTTGTCCAGTTGTAATGGAACGAAGGCAAAGGACACGTTGTACTGATCAACAATGTGCCTATGAACAATATACACCAGTCCTGAAAGAGAATATATGAAATATATGTGTTAACGCATGGAGAATGTGTGCTGAATCCAGTGTAACTCCTGCTTTGCAATCAGTCTTAGGTCAATGATTTCAAAACCCAGAATGAAAATAAAAACTATTTTCAGAACTTCAACCTATTTACCTGTCTCTATAGAAGACCTTCATGCTTTTTCAAATATGAGAATGTTATCCCCTTGGTAAGCTACAAGGTTAAAAAAAAAACCTTACAAATGGAAAAGTGATTTCTTTTTTTGTTTCCCAAATAATTTACAGTTTCAATGTAATCTTAATTATTTTATTTTTTTCTGGACTCAACTAAAACATAACTGTTTATGACAGAGGCAGCACTTCCAGTTACGTTTGCAGCCTGCACTCCCTAACTCTATGCAGTGAAAATTTGGAGGCTTGACTAAAATAAATCTTAACTCTTGCTACTTTCTTTTGGTAACTAGCCCATACCAGGGGACATCACAGCAGTGAGGTCTCCATGTTCCGATTTTGATAATCTATTAACAGTTATACGATTACAGATACCTTGATAAACATAATGCATCCTAAACATTTACATACCAAATAGAGCAATTAGGGGATTGGTTAAACTGTAAGCCATGATGACTGTAAAGGTGAAGATCATATCTGCATACATGACTACAAGCTCAATCTGATAGACCTGGTTCTGTAAAATAATGAAATAATAGTAATTACCATAAATCAATTGCAGTTAATGTCATAGTCATTCTACTCCAAATTATAGAATCAGTAGTTTACCTTCCGTATGGTGTTCCTTTCTCCTGCAGACTTTGCAGTCGCCATATTCCATACAATACAAGACATCTGGAAAACGAATCAAATTCGTTCCATTTCCTACAAACGCGGAGTTGATTATGTAATTTACAAAGAATGCTCCTTGGTTGGGAAGGAACAAACATCTAAGGAGAAAGGAACAGTGTTAACATGGGCTGATAAATTATGACGCATCATGGCAGAAGTATGTAAAAAAGACAGCAGGGTGTAGAGAAGACACAGTTGATCTAAATTCAGATTACAGGTAATAGAGAATATGCCTCCCCTAGACAAGGCTGAAATATTTATAATTATTACAACACAAAAGGATAATCTGAATAGGGAACTCAAGTCAGGAACCTGTGACATGAATCGGTCATTTGACTTGGCCCAGGAGGATGTTGCCCTGCCTTGTGGTGGCCAGATCCGAGGCCTGCTGGTGCTGTGCGGCCTGTAGGTGCGTTTCTTCCATGGCATCCACTCTCTGCTCCAGAGCGGTAAGGTCACTGCGGACTGCTGCTATTTCTTCTCTGATGAAGGAGCGCAGCTCAGCCACCATCTCGGTTCTGTCGCTGCGGGTTAGCATGCTTTCAGAGATCGCCGCTATGTCCTTCGATATTTGTGACAGGGTGCCCGCCGCGGGTGATTCCCGCTCTGATCCCATCGCGCTGGAGCTCGGGGAGGAGGGTGTGAGCATGTCTGCGTCTCCGGTGCCTCGGAGGCCGGGCGGCCCCAAGAGGTATTCATCCATCGGGCCCGGTGGCTGCATCGCCGGGGTCACACCGGATGATCCAGCGGTGGTTTGTCTCCTGTTTTTCCCCATTTGCGCGTGTTTATCGGGATATTGTGGCTAGTTTATCGGGCTTTGCAGGTTGGGGCCTAGGAGCTCGAGTTTGGTGCGTCTTACTCCATCGGTGGTCAGGCCACGCCCCCGGTTGCTCCATTTTTGTGTGTCTGTGCAAAGGTCGGACATTCCTCAGTCTGCAACAGACAGGAAACTATAAACTAGCGCTGATACAATATAGCAGTATTCTCAGCCAATAATTATCAATACTATTCCAACCATAGCATACCGAAGTGGATCTTGTTGGATAGAACATCAGTAGAATAAGTATTTTCTATAGTTCCTTTATTTCTTCATGCTATTGGGTTACAGGACACAAACTCTTTTTCCTTTAAATACCCTTTGATCTTATTGACTTATATTGCGCGATTATATTAAAGAATCATACACTATGTTTTTTGTTTTGTTATTAATACCCGACATTAGACTGTAAAGACGTGGATAATGCAAACTTAGATGGACCAATAATTACGGATTAGGTCGGGAGTATTCAACCTACAAAACCACTGCACTATTAATGGACAAGAGTGAAATAGTGGCCCACGCCTTTAGTTATATGATATAATCTATTCCGCAAAATTGCTGTACATTTGTGCCCACATTGACGGATTGTTTACTTATTGACAAACACTGTATGATTGCTAGATAATGTCTTATGTTAACTTTTACAAATATTTTCTTTTTTTTCTTTTTTTTTTTGTGAAACATAGATTAAAAATAGAGGCCACTGGCAAAGTTTTACCTTTTAATTCAGGCATCTGAGGAGCTTGAGAGGTCCCAGACCTTTATAAATCAAGCACATAACAATCGTGGTGATGATGGAGCACAGTATAAATATTGTTTTAGGAGCCTCAATTCCTATAGATATAAATGAAATGAATAAGTAATAAGACTCAGGGGTGCATGCATTTTGGAATTTCAATTAATAAATTCAGAGCTGTACATACATAGCATATACCTGTGCAATCTACATATCAAGTTGCCGTGGACATTTTATATCATGAGTACATCTTTTGCAATTAAACATAAAATGTATGTAAAGATTGTTATAATACTCTACATTACACACACGAGAAGACATGGTGCAGCAGGTCTCTTTAAACATAGAATATGAAACAAGATTAAATAAATACTTTAGCCCTGCGAAACACATGATTGAGGTAAAGACCTGATGGGAGTAACATATTAGCCCCAGGGGGCAAACTGGGGATGGGGAAGATGGCTAATTAACTACATGGTACAGAAAAAAAAAAAAAGAGCTGCTATCCTGGCTTTGCGACAAATTTATAAATCAGTGGCACCACAGAAGAAGGTGGTATTAATTGCAAGAGCTACCTACATTGTACCCACACTGTACTTAGTAACATTCCCCGTGTATACCCTACTACCGGGTACTACTATATAGGCACCCAGACTACTTTATCTCTACTTTATTGCTGTTATTTATCGTACCCTGGTTCCCCTCTTCTCTTCCTTAACCACTTTGCTGCCTGACTACCCTATTTCCTCTCTTCTAATATTCCATCCCTAATTCTCTGGGACTTCAATATTCCTATGAACCCACCTTTGACCTCTGCAGCCTCTAAACTACTTTCAATTACTTCCTCCCTCGGGCTATCACAGTGGGCTAATTCTCCCACCCATGTAGCTGGCAATCCCCTTGACCTTATCGTCTCTTACATAGAAACATAGAATGTGACGGCAGATGAGAACCATTCGGCCCATCTAGTCTGCCCAATTTTCTAAAATTTTTCTGTATGCTATAGGAGCCAATTCAAGGTACTAACTCACACCTATAAAGCACTGAACCACTCTAGCCCCTCTTATATCTCCTCACAGATCCATAGGTATGTCCCTTCTCGGTCTCTCTGCTCTGCCCATGACCACCTCCTGTCCGTTGTTCGCACCCGTACAGCCAATTCACGCTTGCAGGACTTCTCGCGGGTGGCTGCCTTCCTATGGAATAGCCTGCCTACCGCTATCAGACTCTCCCCTAGTCTTGCATCTTTTAAGAAGTGCCTTAAAACCCATCTCTTTAGGAAAGCTTATGGCCTCCAAGACTAACCCCTACCTCACATACCTGTCTCTTGCTCTCTCCTAAAGGGCAGCCCACCTTATTTGACTGCAAATTCCTGTCCTAATGTGTTTTACACCCCACCTTCTATAGAATGTAAGCTCGAATGAGCAGGGTCCTCTTCAACCTATTGTTCCTGTAAGTTTTTTGAAATTGTCCTATTTATAGTTAAATCCCCCTCTCATAATATTGTAAAGCGCTACGGAACCTGTTGGCGCTATATAAACTACAATAATAATAATAATAAGGTGTTTAAATGTTTTTTGAGGCTGTTTATCTTATAGCCATTGGAAGTACTTCCTCTGTAATGATGACTGGGTCTTGATATAAAAGTGCTCCCTAAAATTGAGAATTAGATTATCAGTATGATAAATGATTAGAAAGAAATTAAGGAACCTTTTTCTATGTATCTTGATACACTAATGTAAATAATTTAATGCAGTATATATTGATGTTTAATCGCTATGACAAATATTTACAATGTAACGATTCAAATCATATGTCAAGTTTGTGTCACAAGACATTCCAGGGGACATGGACTAAACATCTCATCTATTGGAGTGTTGGCTTCAATTGTCACCTGTTATTTATACATAGAAAAAAGATTTGGAGGACAAATGCAATGTTTTCTGCATTAAAAATTACATCAAAAAGCAGTTTAACAATTACTTCTAGTGAATAATCCACAAGGTTACATTCAGACACACAGACGCTTACCAAGATTCAAAAACGACCAGCAAAACAGCCACAAGAGACCAAATATAGGGCCTGTCAAAGCTAGAAAGATGGCTTCGAAATGACTTTTCTTGTCCAGTTGTACTGGAACGAAGGCAAAGGACACGTTGTACTGATCAACAATGTGCCTATGAACAATATACACCAGTCCTGAAAGAGAATATATGAAATATATGTGTTAACGCATGGAGAATGTGTGCTGAATCCAGTGTAACTCCTGCTTTGCAATCAGTCTTAGGTCAATGATTTCAAAACCCAGAATGAAAATAAAAACTATTTTCAGAACTTCAACCTATTTATCTGTCTCTATAGAAGACCTTCATGCTTTTTCAAACATGAGAATTTTATCCCCTTGGTAAGCTACAAAGTTAAAAAAAACCTTACAAATGGAAAAGTGATTTCTTTTTTTGTTTCCCAAATAATTTACAGTTTCAATGTAATCTTAATTATTTTATTTTTTTCTGGACTCAACTAAAACATAACTGTTTATGACAGAGGCAGCACTTCCAGTTACGTTTGCAGCCTGCACTCCCTTATTCTGTGCAGTGAAAATTTGGAGGCTTGACTAAAATAAATCTTAACTCTTGCTACTTTCTTTTGGTAACTAGCCCATACCAGGGGACATCACAGCAGTGAGGTCTCCATGTTCCGATTCTGATAATCTATTAACAGTTATACGATTACAGATACCTTGATAAACATAATGCATCCTAAACATTTACATACCAAATAGAGCAATTAGGGGATTGGTTAAACTGTAAGCCATGATGACTGTAAAGGTGAAGATCATATCTGCATACATGACTCCAAGCTCAATCTGATAGACCTGGTTCTGTAAAATAATGAAATAATAGTAATTACCATAAATCAATTGCAGTTAATGTCATAGTCATTCTACTCCAAATTATAGAATCAGTAGTTTACCTTCCGTATGGTGTTCCTTTCTCCTGCAGACTTTGCAGTCACCATATTCCATACAAAATACAAGACATCTGGAAAACGAATCAAATTCGTTCCATTTCCTACAAACGCGGAGTTGATTATGTAATTTACAAAGAATGCTCCTTGATTGGGAAGGAACAAACATCTAAGGAGAAAGGAACAGTGTTAACATGGGCTGATAAATTATGACGCATCTTGGCAGAAGTATGTAAAAAAGACAGCAGGGTGTAGAGAAGACACAGTTGATCTAAATTCAGATTACAGGTAATAGAGAATATGCCTCCCCTAGACAAGGCTGAAATATTTATAATTATTACAACACAAAAGGATAATCTGAATAGGGAACACAAGTCAGGACCCTGTGACATGAATAGGCCATTTGACTTGCCACCCTTTCTGTGAGACAATCAGATTACCCACACGGAAGCTTGTTTGGTATATTTTCAGGGTGCATTTGATTTCAGCTTTTGTATATTTTTGGCTTATTTCTCAATATAAAATATGGTTTTATATATAAGACAATTGTGCAATGCGTAGCTTTCCAGGGTAACGGTTACGCCCCCTTACTAAGCATCCACATAAAACACCATATACAGGTGACACTCAAAAAATTAGAATACTCAGATTTTAGACGGCTGCGTTGACCCTGGACTTAATTAATTGGCCGTGATTATGGGTGAGTGCCCATTAATTGCCTATAACAATATTGGCAGGATTAAAAGAAATAAAGAAGGATGGGACAGAAAGAGAGATACAAGGGGAGACACCATGACGGAGAGGGATGGGACAAAGCTGGCAGGACAAAAGAAGATATACAACAGGAGTCATAGAATTGGAGAGGAAAGTCAGTATACAGAGAGGTGATAATTGAAAATATAAGACAAAATCTTGTTTCGTACTCCAAGCGTTCAACACCTTCCCAGTCCTCCTCACTGCCTAACAGCCACTGGAAAAAGAAGTCCATACTGGAAAATGGAAATACAAGGGTGGTTTCATAGACTGATTTCAGCAGGTTAAGTACCCAAGATCACCTATGGTGAACTAAGCATGGTCAAGCACCATGAATGCTTCCTAACATGGCTCTGCTCTGTGGACATGCCGCAGGGAGAGTGATCTTGATTTGGATAATGGCTGATCCAAGATGGCTTAATGTGGCAGAAGAAGAAGGTTTTCCTCAGAGGCCAGTGATAGGCTGAAAGGGTCATTCTATCCCTGGTTGCCTCATGTGAGTAGCAGTATGTACTATTACTGGCAATGGGAAGCCTTTGATAGGTTGTGTGCCTCAGCTGCCGATTTCAGCCTATCAATGGTGACCAAGGCAGGCTTTTCTGGTGTCTACGGAGGTTGGAGAACCAACTTCGGGTTAAACCATTCGCACACCGTGTCTTTAAAAGAGGTAGAAGTGAAAGAAGTAAATGCAAAGTTTATTCTAACCTGATGATGCCGAGCAATAGTAAAATCAGCACCATGAAGATGAGCAACAGAAAAAGTTTGAACATAACTTTTCTGTTTTGTGCAGACCTGTAAAAAATATAACATTGTGAACACAAAAAAGATATCTCAGAGATTCCCACAATTCTAAAACCTGACGGGATCATTAGATCAGGAGTGCATGAATAGTTTGCAGGTAGCATAGCCAGAGCTTTGCAGCTTCTGCAGTCAACTACTTCATACTAAAACTACCTTGATTACAAAGGTAGAAGCAGTAATTCTTCCTATACTACAACTACTTGGCCCGGGTGGTTTGTAGCCACAGTGGCTTTTGCAGATTACTGCACTTATAAGAAACAGGAAACTCTATTGTGCCATTACCTTATTAAAGGCCATAAATTGCTATGGTGCTTGGAGTGTCCCAGTTCTTGCATGCACAGCCATCTAAAAGTTACCCATCTAAATAAGTAGATACATTTACATTGCAGACAGATACAAAGGACTTACTTTGTCCAGTAACACTCCAATAGTGATGACTGGTAGACCATAGATCGCAACAGGCAAGAAAATAAAAACAGTGCGACTGCAGGGAAGCCGATTTTTATACCAGATTTCTGTAAGAGCAAATAAAATAAAATCACATTAGATCAAATATTAGAGGCAGTCACTGTATTTATTATGATGAGCTTTACTACACACTGTATTGATGATACTGCAACGAAACAAGTCCAGGAGTCCATATATCCTTGGTACAATCAGAGAAGCTAATAGTCCATTCCATTATAGATACTGTCTGTACCCAGGTCTTGTAGAGGTGGTAAAAGTCCACTACTGTATACAGACTGTCTGCACCCAGGTCTTGTAGAGGTGGTAATAGTCCATTACATTTTACAGACTGTCTGTACCCAGGTCTTGTAGAGGTGGTAATAGTCCATTACATTATACAGACTGTCTGCACCCAGGTCTTGTAGAGGAGGTAATAGTGCATTACATTATACAGACTGTCTGCACCCAGGTCTTGCAGAGGAGGTAGTAGTACATTACATTATACAAACTGTCTGCACCCAGGTCTTGTAGAGGATGTAATAGTCCATTACATTATACAGACTGTCTGCACCCAGGTCTTGTAAAGGAGGTAATAGTCCATTACATTATACAGACTGTCTGCACCCAGGTCTTGTAGAGGAGGTAATAGTCCATAACATTATACAGACTGTCTGTACCCAGGTCTTGTAGAGGAGGTAATAGTACATTACATTATACAGACTGTCTGCACCCAGGTCTTGTAGAGGAGGTAATAGTACATTACATTATACAGACTGTCTGCACCCAGGTCTTGTAAAGGAGAAATTATTGGAGAAATGTATTATTAAAGAGATGAGAATTAAGCTAGAAATAGCGGCGTTGGAGAAATATTGGGATAATCGTATTATACCATGGGGTCTGAGACCGATGCTTCAATCAGCAGCTGATAAGGACGACATTGAATTCAATGTCGTCTGGGATCGTATTTTGGATCACTGCTCATTTGAACTCATTAACCATATTATTTGCACAAGGAAAAGAATGTTAACTAAACTAGATGAGGAAATAGGCAACTTGAAAGATATTTTAACACCATATCTGGAACTTCCAGATTGTGTTTTATTAATGGAAAAAATAGAGAAAAAGTTAGATAGAAATTTTGAAGAAACGATCAATATTAAGAAAAAGAGGGGGCGGAGCTTAGCCACGGAACCAAGCGGTCGCACATGCGAGGAGCTCCGGCCAAAGCGACTTACAAACAGCGAGAAAATAGAACTAAAAGAGCCCACATACCTCTGGAACCCGGTGGGCAGTCCGGGAGAGCACAGCAGACACCCGACTGATGCCCTTTACATTCCAGCAGACGGGTCGGAAAGTCCGCCGCAAAACCAAGGCCTACACAGACTATAGGGCCCTCGAAACGGCGCTATACAACGTGGCACTCTCTATACCCGCACAGCCAGCAAAGAGCAAACATACCGACCCGGACACTATGGTAAGAAAATCCCAGCGGACGGCGGCAGGGGCGGGTAGAGATACCCACGACATCAGCGCCATGCTCCAGCGCCCGACGGGCCCAAAAATGGCGGCCACGCCTGACCCAGAAACTAACTCCACATGCTCGGACTATGCCGAGGGAGAAGCAATGGACCAGCAATCACCCCATGACACACAGGCTGACCCAGATGCGCTAACACCAGCCACCAAACTGGACATCAAAAACTTACTACTGGAACTAAAACGAATGGCTGCGGCAGACATGGCCATGATAAAAACGGAGATCCAAGCAGTCACAGACCGCGTAAAAGCCTCAGAGGAAGATATCATAGACATGCAACAAGAAATAAAAGGCCTTAATAGACATAGAGGATGAAACACCAACACCAAATCGCAAAGATTATGTAGTAATAGACATAGAGGATGAAACACCTGGCTGACGATGGGCTACAAACATTCCTGATGCAGGACGATTGCGAGAAGTATACATCTCATGGCGTATTTGAAATGAAGCTAGACAAGGCACCATAGGATGGATTTCTGCATTTAAAAGGAATAGGACAAGAGACCAACATCAAAATTGAAATTCCAAAATGCATGCACCCCTCAGTCTTATTACTTATTCATTTCATTTATATCTATAGGAATTGAGGCTCCTACAACAATATTTATACTGTGCTTCATCATCACCACGATTGTTATGTGCATGATTTATATAGGTCTGGGACCTCTCAAGCTCCTCGGATCCCTGAATCATAAGGTAAAACTTTGCCAGTGGCCTCTATTTTTAGAACCACAAGCAGAAATGGGATACGGCTGTACAGTCTATGGAGGGAACATACAAAAAAAAAAACCAATAGTGTGATACAGTATATACAGTGAATAGTGCGCTTAAATGGATGCACTCACGAGATAGTGGAGATAAAAGAGCATTCAAGATGCCACCCCAGAAGATATGGGGGGATACTGGTATCCTTTGCAAATGTCGAGCAGCCAATGGGACACAGGACTCCAGGTGAGTAGTAGTAGAAAATATTCATAATTTTATTCTCTTTAAAAGGTAGAACAACACCATAAAGATAAAATATAAAAGTGCAGCAATAGGTCCAACGAGTTTCGTTCAACACAGGAACTTCATCAGGGACCGCACAGTAAAAGAAATCACCAGCAATATTGCAGATTGTAAAAAAATATACACATCCTACTCACCCTAACAATAATCACTATAAATAGGGCTAATCCCAATGTCCCATTGGTCCAAAGTGTGGGGGTGTCCTCTGGGCAACTCTTCATTGGTCCAGGGATGGTGTCATCCAGCTGATTCCATTTTCGGCATATCAATGCCTAAAAAACGAGCGCTTTTTTCCAAAACGCCGGAACCGGAAGTGGACGTTCTCTTTCACTTCCGCGTTCCACTTGCGTTCCACGTGCGTTCCACATGCGTTCCAAAGGCAGTCCGCACATGCTCAGTTATCATTACACAGCTAACTCAATCAAAGACATCCTCATACATTTAAAATAATCAATAAAGACTCAAAATACAAATGAAAATGCAATTAATCTCTAAAAAAAGAGAAAAACGAATTAGTAAATCATATATAGACGCCATTCATTACTTTAATAAAAAATTATAATGTGACAAAATTTCGTGATTAGACACCATTATATGGTATCTGCATGTGTGTTCAAAAAACAAACACCTTGTCTGCAGATCTATTTAAAGTGACAGACTCCTCCATAAATCCGTTAAGAGGACAAACCCCTTCTCTGCAGAACTATTAAAGTGATAGACTCTATTTTTAATCTGTTTCACACAAAAAAAAAAAAAGTAGGACAATTGGAAGATATGGTGCGACAAAGAAATATTAAGGTGAGGGGAATCCCCGACAACGTGACAGCAGACCAACTCCCATCCCTTATGAAGAGACTGTTACAAGCTGCCCTACCGGCCAAACAGGCCAAAGGACTAACCCTGGACTGCCTATTCCGCATACCAGGGCGCCCTAACACTGCCCCAGCCCCCGCAAGGGATGTTATCATGGGCTTCAAAACCCGCGCAGAGAAAGAAGGATTCCTACGTGCTGTTCGGGACCAGACCCCATATATCTTCGAAGACCTCTCCTTACAATTCTTCCAGGACCTGAGCCGCCAGACACTACAGTGGCGGGCAACGCTGAAAGTCACCACTGCGCAGTTAAGGGAGGCGGACATTCCATATAAATGGGGATACCCCCGCACGCTGATTGCCTCACGGGACGGGCGAGACCACAAATTAACAACACCAGAGGATGCACCCCAATTTCTTCATGCCCTGGGCATCCGCCCGGCGGCAAGCGCCAAGAGGGCTACGACACACCGATGGGATGTAGCCAACATAACGCCCTTCACCCCGTCGGAACCGGCGGTCCCTGCAGGCAGCAGCACTACGCACCCACCCAGCACTTAACAGGGGAAAAGTCCTCCGACACAAAGATCCAAAGGCTGTACCAGCTGGTTATACCCCTGATTGACACTCTTGCCGTTTATTTTACACTGTCCAGTGCAACGCCCTCCACCGATTTTGTGGACTTTACTCAATTGTGTATATATTGTGTTCTCTAACCGTGCATTTCTTTTTCTTTAGCTTGGCCCTAGTAGACGGTCGGCTCTCACCTAAAATGCGAGCATGCAAACCGCAGCTTGCTCTGACCATACAGGTCCTCTGATCTGATACGACCCCCAATCCCCTCCCCCCCCCCTCGGACTCCGGGGTTACGGAGCCCTCACATAGTGGCCGCTTACTGCAGCTGGCCGTTACTCCGGGGACCCGGAATCAGGCACCCCACCCAGCCATATCCCACAGATAAAGCCTGCTCCCAGGAGGGAATCCTGTGGCACCAAATCCTGTAACCTAAGCCTACGACTCTTTAATGGCCTCTTATAATCAGCTTGGTCGATTAACTTCCCGGCCACTAGCCTAAGCTACATGCATTCTGCAGGTTTCCTTGACCTTACATGTAAGGCACCAACGTTTACTTCTCAGTTTACAAAGCATTAAATTCCGCACGTTGGCCCTTCTCTTTGTCTTACCCCTTAATTCTAATGTCTGTAGACATGACTAGCCTAGCACCCTTGCGTGCACATGTCCTTAGAGGCATGGACTGCAGCGCGGCTGACACTGAGCAATAGGGAGATGCAATTCCTGTTACACGTAAGCTTGTCTACATCACTAAAATGTTAAAGCATGCTATTATTATTTCACTATAAAAATGTGCTGTCAAATGTACGCCACAATGATGTTTAACACTGTTACTATTTGGCTTGTCACAGCTGTTGTGGCTATAACAAGCGTCCTGTTATGCTTTGCACAGAAAAAATAAAGAATGTAAAAAAAAAAACTGAAAATATTTTTAAAAGTTAACATAAGACATTATCCAACAATCATACAGTGTTTGTCAATAAGTTAACAATACGTCAATGTGGGAACAAATGTACAGTAATTTTGCGGAATAGATTATATCATATAACTAAAGGCGTGGACCACTATTTCACTCTTGTCCATTAATAGTGCAGTAGTTTTGTAGGTTGAATACTCCCGACCTAATCCGTAATTTTTGGTCCATCTAAGTTTGCATTATCCACGTCTTTACATTCTAATGTCGGGTATTAATAACAAAACAAAAAACGTAGTGTATGATTCCCTAATATAACCGCGCAATATAAGTCAATAAGATCAAAGGGTATTTAAAGGAAAAAGAGTTTGTGTCCTGTAACCCCATAGCATGAGGAAATAAAGGAACTATAGAAAATACTTATTCTACTGATGTTCTATCCAACAAGATCCACTTCGGTATGCTATGGCTGGAATAGTATTGATAATTATTGGCTGAGAATACTGCTATATTGTATCAGCGCTAGTTTATAGTTTCCTGTCTATTGCAGACTGAGGAATGTCCGACCTTTGCACAGACACAGAAAAAAGGAGCAACAGTCAAAGCTGAAACGTTTCAGATTATATCAGAGACATCCGTGGACACTACTCAGATACACATGCAGATGCCGGAGGTAAGTACCCAGCTTGGTGCGGCAGCCATACAGAGTAAAAAAATATATATAAATGAAATAAAGAAATGCTGCTTTACACCGGTATCTCGCGGCACAGACACCTGTGATAACTAACCAGCTTGATGCACAGAAACTGAGTGAAACACGAAATATATATATACAAAATGCACAGTAAGGATAACACAAAAAAAAGGAAATCTTTCTTGAAATCACCTATCCTTGCTAATGCATATGATGATTTAGTCACACCATATGGTCATGCCGTGTTTAAGCTACCACTATAGGTGGCCCTTTAAAAGTGTTTGCAGGAAAGCATACATTTCGGGATATTGGGGTACTGTGAAGCTGTGGTGGGAAAATGCCAGGTGAATAAAGTGAACAATCCTCACATTATTAAATATAACACAATACTACATTTAAATAAATCCACAATCCTAAACCTATGAAATATTACATATTTAACAGATAATAGCAAAATACATGACTACAATTATAAATATAGAAATTTTAATTTAGAAAATGCAGCTTCAGATGGCCATGTATGTGGGTAGGGCTCTAACGGGAAAAGGCTTGCTAATTATAGGTTGAGAATTGTATCAGCGCTGGTTTATAATTACCTGGTTACCTGTTTTTTGTAGGAATCCCCAACTGGCAAAGAATCAAAAAGTGAAGAAGTCAGATACCAGCCATGTTGGAGCAGCATCTATAATGTTTACAGGGCTATGCAGTGTATGTAAGATTTTATATTAAATAGGAGGAATGGTGAGTTGTAATGAAGATATGGTGATTGGAGTGGTTAGCAGTGTGTGGGACGGTTTGGTGCATCCTGTAATTACATTTTATGTGAAGGATACTTTGTTTCCATATATTATATAATATCCTAATCTTTTATCGTTGATTTCGGCATTTGAAATACATAGGAATGAATCAACACCAAGTCGCAAAGATTATGTAGTAATAGACATAGAGGATGAAACACCTGAGTGACGATGGGCTACAAATGTTCCTGATGCAGGACGATTGCAAGAAGTAGAACCCCAAGGTTCAGTCCTTGGTCCCCTACTGTTCTCCATCTATACCGCCTCCCTTGGTAAACTCATTAGCACATTTGGCTTCCAATATAATTTCTATGCAGATGACACGCAAATCTACCTGTCCTCTCCTGATCTCTCCCCATCCCTCTTGACTACTTTCTCTGACTGACTCTCTGCTGTTTCTAATTGGGTGGCTGCCCAATTCCTTAAACTAAACTTGACCAAAACTGAAATTCTGGTCTTTCCTTCCTCAAGTGTTGTTACTCCTGTGTCTGTCTCCCTCGAAGTCAACGGTGCTACCATCAGCTCCACCACGCAGGCTCACTGCCTCGGTGTTCTCTTTGACTCCGACCTCTCCTTCAAGACTCATGTTCAGTCTATCGCCAGATCCTGTCATTTCCATCTCAAAAACATTGTGCGCATCCGCCCCTACTTAACGCCAGATGCGACTAAGGTGTTGGTCCATTCCACTGTCCTTTTTCGCCTTGACTACTGTAATCCGCTTCTCAGTGGTCTTACGTGTTCCCAACTTGCGCTGTTAAAGTCCATAATGAATGCGGCGGCGAGGCTCATCTTCCTGTCCGCCCGCACCTCCCATGCCTCACCCTTCTGTCAGTTCCTACATTGGCTTCCTATAAAATATGGAGCTCAATTTAAAATTCTGGTTCTTGCTTTCAAATCGCTACATAATGCTGCTCCCACCTATCTATCCTCCCTTATACACAAGTATGTCACGTCTAGGCCCTTACGATCTGCTGAAGACTTACATCTATCTTCTGTCCGTACTCCCACCTCTGATGCTCGCCTTCAAGATTTCTCGAGGGCTGCACCGTTCCTGTGGAACTCGGTTCCCTCCTCCGTTAGCTGCTCACCCAGTCTCCACTCTTTCAAAAAATCGTTTAACACCCACTTCTTCATAAAAGCGTATCAATTAAACTGTTATTAGCTCCTGACTGATTCCTCTTCTGCAACTGTCAATAGTCTAATACTATCCTTACCTTTTGTGTCATTTTACCCCACTCCCTCTAGCATGTAAGCTCATTGAGCAGGGCCCTCAACCCCTATGTTCCTGTGTGTCCAACTTGTCTGGTTACAACTACATGTCTGTTCGTCCACCCATTGTAAAGCGCTGCGGAATTTGATGGCACTATATAAATATCATAATAATAATAATAATCTCATGGCGTATTTGAAATTAAGCTAGACAAGGTACCAAAGGATGGATTTCTGCATTTAAAATGAATAGGACAAGAGACCAACATTAACTGGCACCAAAATATAAAGACTATGTGGTGGTCGATACAGAGGATTTGACACCTGTCTGGGAGAATCATCGCACACACACACTGGACTTGACACATTCCTGACACATGATGATCACAAGAAAATAAGGCATCTCATCGCTTATCTGGAATAAAGCAAGAAAAATCACAAAATGATGGATTTCATGTAAGAAGACGACACGTTATTAGAGGATTATGAGGATAATATTTAAATGTAATTATGTAATATTACAAACTTTTTGAATTAGAAATGTCTATTAATTAATATTATTTTATCTATTTGTATAAATTGTTATTTGGAAAAACTTCAATAAAAAATTTGTATAGAAATTTAATAAATATATTATACAGAATCTCTACTGATTTTTGTCACCTTCTTGCACTATAGTTAAATATGTCCGTTCCATGTAAGAGAGCATGGCTGGCTACACGGTATATGCTCTCATATTAAAAGTCCTTCACTCAGACTCACACTACACCTGGACATAGCAGTGGTGAGAGTATTCGTCTGCGCCATGTCCCAAATCCCTATGAACAAATAACTTTTTAGTTGAGTTCTACACTGCAAATTCTCCTTGCTGCTTTCAGATAAAAGGAAAATTCTCAAATTAGTAAGCTAAATAGTTATTGTAATAGCACCACAAACAAGAGGAGTGGAGAAGCTGCATGTTAGGCAGAGGTGGGTTTATAGTTGGAACCACTGAAACAGCAAGCGCCAGATAGGAGACTAGTCCTGCTCAAATGGTTAGAATATACCTCTCTGAATCTCCCTCCGGTTGCCCTGGAGCTCTTATGTCCGAAAACCACTGTCCAAGTGAGAGTGTTTTCAGTAACCGGAAACATATTGAATCCTCAGCGCTCACAAAGGTTCCTGAAGGCAACCTGCTCTGTTTGATACATATTGAGGTTTTTCTTCTGTCTGATAAGTGTCAAAAATCATCTACAATGCTGTGTGCACTGGAGGTTAAGAGAAACAGAAACCATTGTCAATTAGGTCACCCCTTTCTGGCTGCAATCTGCAGGGTTGTAATGCCTGCTACCTTCCACCGGTGCAGCTGATAATTCACTGAATGTAGGGCCAGATTAAGAGCCCATTGGGCCTGGTGCTGAAAATTATGATGGGCCTAATTAATTTTTCTCCAATAAAAATATGTTTTCTCCAATGAATACTATCTCTGTTTGATAGTGGTGCTTCATCTTGTTTTAAAGCTAAATCGATTTTACATTGATCTCTATAGGTAAAAAGAGACATGATGTCTCTAAATGCTGCTCTTCCTCTTTAAGGAAAGAATGGAAATAGATAAATATTTAAAATACAGGAGAGCACACTCTTAAATAATAAATATAGATATGAATAAAATAAAATAAAATATGTAGGTATAAGGTTTAGCAGCTAGACATAAAGCAAAACTCCTTAAAGATCGTGCCCTAAGTACATGAATAAAAAATGTCAGCGCTATATACGGTAGCCTTTCAATAAGGCAACCTATAAAAAATGTGCAAAAAATCAAACAGATCTCTGTGAATTAGTGGTATACATATAAGAACACTTGAATCCCACAGTAAGTTAGACTTATGCACAAAAAATAAGTAAAAGAAAACTTGCTTAAGAGTCCATACAGTCTTATAAGAGAGTCTTGAAGGGGTTAATCTTGTATTGTAGTAGGAGATACACTGTAGCTTTTTTCGTGGATAATACCTTCAAAAGATACAAAAAAGAGCTTGCATAGTGTAAAACCGTATTTAATAAGTAAAAAGATACCCTTCCCCCCAAATGGAACCCTTATGTTAGCAAGTAGTGATACTTGTTTCCAAGATATCACAAAATACACTTTGTATAGTCAGAGGCTGTGCAGCCGTTTACCGTCCGCTGTTCTCAGCAGTATTCAAAAGTTCCCGCCCGATCTCAGCGCTGATACGGTGGGTTCTAGCCTGCAAGATGGGAGCATCAGCGTGTGGTTGATTCTAAGCCGGCTGTGGACATCAGACCTCTGCACCCGATGACACTTCAACGCGTTTCACCCGCTTTGCCGGGCTTTTTCAAGATAGTGTATCGGCTGAACAGGACATCTTTAAATACATTTCCATCTGATCAACTAATAATAAACTGCTGATCATCTCATAGTATTTAACACATAAAATACAGAGGATAAATAAAATCCGGTCCTTCTTTAACATAAAAGTATATAAAATACAAATACCTAATATAAATTATAAAATATAGAGAAAACATTTTGGAGGAAACATTATAGTACATAGGTTGTATTCATGCAGAGGAAAATAGAGTACATTATAAAACAAGAGGTAGGTGGTATATTCCATATATACATAGTACAGTTAATTATAATGACTTTTAAACTTCCCTCATTTATACCCATTAATAAAAAGGGCACAGTCATAAGTAAAGTGAGGGAAAAAAATAATAATAATGATGAGAAAAAAATCATAAAAATGAGAAAAAAAATCGTCATCAATCGTTGAGTAAAGATAAATGGAGAAATATTTCTTAAAAGGTTATCCAAAAATAAAATATAAAAATATATATAATTTTGACAATGCAGTTAAAAAAATATACAAATGGAAAAATCCCATTTAAGAAATACAATTTAAAAAGTACAATTTATGATAATATAGTGGATATGCTTAGTAAAATCTAGTGCCCATATTCACCTTCTAGAGGTATTCATAGGGTAGAGCAACATATCAATACCCTAAAACGGGCAAAGGTGGTCGGGAAAATATATATATTATGTCAGTATTCCTAGTATGCAAATGAGGGGA
This sequence comes from Pelobates fuscus, assembly GCF_036172605.1. NCBI lineage: Eukaryota > Metazoa > Chordata > Amphibia > Anura > Pelobatidae > Pelobates > Pelobates fuscus. Next base: position 432,398,046 of record NC_086318.1, read on the forward strand.
ACAGAAGCGCCATATTATAGTCTGTAACTTCAAATAACACCTAATAATGAAAGAGTCTCAAGTGTGGAAAGTTAGAAACTGAAAATTCTTAAAATGCAGTATACCCCGCTTATAAAAAACTAATAAAGTATGGTTCGCCTTAAGTTTAAAAATTCCAGGTCTAGGTGCCATATATAGAAGTTGATTACAGGATAAGAGTAAGTTTTGTTTGTCAGGTTTACAATGGGAAGATATTATAGTTAGTGCTAAGAAAATGATGGTATTCATTAGCAAATCTAAAACAGATCAGGAAGGCAAAGGAAGATGGTTAACATTGCTGGAGATCCAAGGTTCTTTTTTTGTGTCCGGTTAAGGTGACCGAAAATTACTTGTCAATTAGACCAAGGGTTGAAGGCCCATTTTTCATGCATAGGGACACCATTCCTTTGACTAAGTTCCAATTTACAAAGGTCTTTAAGTTATGCATAGACAAGTTAAATTTAGGCAAGGAGCGTTATTCATCTCATTCTTTTAGAATTGGAGCGGCAACAGAAGCAGCAAGGTGTGGTTTAAGGGATAGAATGATTCAAAGGTTGGGGAGATGGGAGTCTAATAGATTTCAATTATACGTTAGGCCTCATTTGACATAAAAAAAAAATATATATATATTTTTTTGTGTATCGGCTCCATGTTATTAAAGTTTATAGATTTATATGAACATTGGCATATATGTTAATAATTGTCACGTTTAAACATTTGTTATGAAGGAACACAACTGCAGATTTCTTATAGCTTGAATATTTATTATAACAATTAGAAGATATTGTGACTTGAGTCCAGAATTACAGGCACTGTAGCTTTAAATAATAAACGGTTTCTTAAGTCCAGAATTACAGGCACTGTAGCTTTAAATAATAAACGATAGTTTAAGTCCAGAATTACAGGCACTGTAGCTTTAACTAATAAACGGTTGCCTAAGTCCAGAATTACAGGCACTGTAACTTTAAATAATAAACGGTTGCTTAAGTCCAGAATTACAGGCACTGTAGCTTTAAATAATAAACGATTGCTTAAGTCCAGAATTACAGGCACTGTAGCTTTAACTAATAAACGGTTGCTTAAGTCCAGAATTACAGGCACTGTAGCTTTAAATAATAGACGGTTGTATTTAGCAGGTTCTGAATCATTAGAGTCAGCAAGTGAGTTTACAAGTTAGGTGATAAGCAATTACAATAGTTGTTCCATAGAATTTATCTGAAGCAAGACAGGTGCAGCTAACTTGAATAGTGGATAAGTTGAAGATAGCTGTAGCTGGGTTGGTTTATAGTAAAACTTTGGTAACAGGCAAAAAAGGCTTTTGATATGTAACTCTTATCACAGAGGTTTTACTTAGCTTCCGGTAATTAGAAAACAGGTTCCCGAGTTCTCCTCAGAGGCGGTTATATCAAATGAGATATGTGAAGAGTTCAGCTTTAGTCGTGGATGAGGAGAGGTGAAGGGAACGTGAAGAGTCTTCCAGTCCGGTCCGGTAACAGATGGCTTTCACAACGAAGTTTGTAGCCGGTTCGTGAGTACGGAACGTAGTTCAATAATCCAGCGTCTATCAGCTGGTGCGGTCGCATTAAGTAAGGAGACCGTGTCATAAGGGGGTGTGGCTAAGCTCCGTGGAACCCGGAAGTAAGAGGATACCATAATTAAGGCATGACAATAATCTTCTTTTGATAGGTAATAAGAAGCCGGCGATTGCCTGGGTAATTGGTCATTCGTTTATATTTTGGGCCCAGAAGAGGGCAAAAGAACGATCATATGGTGAAAATCTGCGGGCTAGAGTTCACTCTCGCGAGATCGGGAGTGTTGCCATGGCAATGCTCCGGATCTCGCAAGAGGAACCCGGTGGTTCCGCCGGGTCCTCCTCTCCCTCCCCAGTCGCATGTCTATTCAAGTGCAGACCTCGGCCCATGGCCACCGCGGCCCACCGGGCATTTGCCCGGTGTGCCCGATGGACAGTCCGGGCCTGGAGGGCATTATGATAAATAAGAAAGGGAATGCAAACTTGGGCAAATAGAAAGGGAAATATTCAACTCAACTACTTGTCCAGCTCTGCTTTTATATCCTCCCTTTTCAAAGTAGATATTCCCAATTTCTGGTGTCCTGATAGTTCTCTATGCAAATATTACCCTCTAACTGCTGTTTCTTTCTTCTTTCTTTATTACCAGGGAGAATATTCCTGTTCAGGGAAAGATATGGTGGATACGATGTTTTAGCAGCAATGCTGTCCTCATTTTCTTTCTATTCTTCCTGTCGACTCCTTCAGTTTTTACAAAAACATTCGAGATATTGGACGTCACCAAAAAAGCTTACCAACTGCTCGTAAGTAACGTTAACTGTAATCTACTACATTACAATGGGAATAATTACAAAGAAAGGTTCCAATGGAGGCAGGATGTAGATTATAATGGACTATTACCACCTCTACAAGACCTGGGTGCAGTCAGTCTGTATAATGTAATAGACTATTACCACCTCTACAAGACCTGGGTGCAGTCAGTCTGTATAATGTAATAGACTATTACCACCTCTACAAAACCTGGGTGCAGACAGTCTATATAATGTAATGGACTATTACCACCTCTACAAGACCTGGGTGCAGTCAGTCTGTATAATGTAATAGACTATTACCACCTCTACAAGACCTGGGTGCAGACAGTCTGTATACAGTAGTGGACTTTTACCACCTCTACAAGACCTGGGTACAGACAGTCTCTATAATGTAATGGACTATTAGCTCCTCTGATTGTACCAAGGATATATGGACTCCTGGACTTGTTTAGTTGCATTATCATCAATACAGTGTGTAGTAAAGCTCATCATAATAAATACAGTGACTGCCTCTAATATTTGATCTAATGTGATTTTATTTTATTTGCTCTTACAGAAATCTGGTATAAAAATCGGCTTCCCTGCAGTCGCGCTGTTTTTATTTTCTTGCCTGTTGCGATCTATGGTCTACCAGTCATCACTATTGGAGTGTCACTGGACAAAGTAAGTCCTTTGTATCTGTCTGCAATGTAAATGTATCTACTTATTTAGATGGGTAACTTTTAGATGGCTGTGCATGCAAGAACTGGGACACTCCAAGCACCATAGCAATTTATGGCCTTTAATTAGGTAATGGCACAATAGATAAATATTTAAAATACAGGAGAGCGCACTCTTAAATAATAAATATAGATATGAATAAAATAAAATATGTAGGTATAAGGTTTAGCAGCTAGACATAAAGCAAAACTCCTTAAAGATCGTGCCCTAAGTATATGAATAAAAAATGTCAGCGCTATATACGGTAGCCTCCTCTGTACTCCTCTCCCTCCTCTACATCCCCTCTGTGTGGTCTCTGTAGTCGTTCTTTTGGTTTCTGATTTTGAAAACGGGGATTCGTAAATAAATGGCGTGGTCCTAAAAAATCCTTCCCCCCAGTGTGATTAGAGTGATTATTGGACTTCTCAAATGTGTTGTCCTCTTTTTGTGATAGTGCTTCAAATCTATTGGACATTCGCTCTGTTTGGGGAAAAGTTTTCTGTTGTGGTTGTGGTACTTTAGACTGGAAATTGGATGAATTTTTCCGTATTTTATTGGTTACTAAAGTCCAGCCTTTCTCTCTAGGTGTCTTTGGGGTAGGGTTAAATTGCTTAGATCTAGATATCTCGTGGTGATAATGATTCTTATTAGCTTCACCATCTCCTTGATAGGGGTTGTGTGTGCCCCTAGTCCCATACTCTGTGCGTTTATTCTGGAAAGTGTCCCTTCTTATGGTAGTTTCTTACCCTGTTCTCCTGAAAGTCTTGTTGATCCCTCTCAAATTTCTTTTTCTTAATATTTTTTTTTTTTGTCAATCTGTATTTTATTGAGGCATAGTAAATGGGATACATAATGAAGAGAGGGAAATGTACAGTAAGAATACAGTATAGGGTTCAGTAACAATGACATCTAACATTTCCTTAGTACTTGTACCTCATTTTTATCTTTTATGGTTTAACTTTGCTTTTATAATCAGGTTCAGTCAACATGCAGTTGAAGTCGCTTAGCAGTAACTAGTTGTGTGAGATTAAGTGTGTAAGCTGTGTATAGGGTAAATGTGCGGATTCAACATTTCCCTGCTGTGTGAGTATAGCTCAAATTGTTGGAACTCGCTAGCGCAACAGGCGATTAGCTACTTGCATTAGTTACAGGTTCCTGACTGCTTGATTAAATGTAAGCGTGCTTAATACGAGTTAACCATTCCTCCTCCAATGTAACAATTAGTTAGGCGTTATTGTGTGGGAACTATCTGCTGAAGTGAGATGCGAAGCGTGAAACTGTTCTAGTGTGTCTTGGAGGGTGACTGATTTAACATTGCACTCGTACAATATTTCCATGTTAACAATATACGCTAAGTACCAGCTGTGTAGCTGTCCCTGTCATAATGGATTAAGTCGTCGCTTAGTGACAGCCGTTTATGATCAATATTCAGGTACTCCGCTGCAGTGTCTTTTGTATGGTAGCAGTAGGTCCCCTTAAACATGTTATGCATGAACATATACTGGTGCCAGCATTATAAATAACAATTACAGGCTATTCAACTTTGCCTAGCTAACCATATAACATCCATTAGTGCCTTTACATCTTGAGCGATTGAAAGGTAGTATGGTAACAATAAGAAATGCGTATAACAAGAAAAACAGTACATGGTGGGCCTCGTTAAGTATAGGCATATGTCCTAAATTTTGCCTGTGTAATGCTCAATAGACGGTGTAATGAGGGCATAATTTTTTAAACATTTAGTACCCCTTATGGCTGTATAAAGCACTCAAACACCATTGTAGTCGTACAGTTAATCTATCGTACCGTGAATGAGGCTGGAATAACATAGTATAGTCACATGTGAAGTTAGTCTAATAAATGCAGGTTGGTACTGCAGTACTGCAAGACTTATACCAGATGGTGATACATAGTTAACATGTGTATGCATATGTAAGGGCATTGTTGGAGGCTGAGAGTGTGTGGCCCCGTATTCATGAGTACTGAGGAACAGTATATGTATTTATGTGGACCGGGCTGAGTGGGAGCGTGGAGCGTGAGAGAAGCTCCATACACACAATGACCGGAGAGGCCATGCTAGGTGGTCTCATGAGTGGTTGTCCCATGTGTGTGTGTTCGTTGACCCCTTACTTGGTGGGCTTCGGGGAGGGGGGGTTGGTGGGGTTATACTAGTGGTATTTGAGTAGGCCCTAACTTGTCAGTTGTTTTCGTGGGTATCGCGGAAACCGCTAATTGCGTAAGTGGTATGTGGATCGACACCTGCGAGCTGGCCCTGTGGCATCGGGAGGTGTTACATGGATGTGTGCCCCATTGGTTACCTTAATTTGACATATAGGTAAGCGTAGAACTGGTAAAAGAAAGAAAAACATAATTAACTCTGGCAATATGGCAGCTTGCCATCAGCAATCAAGCGTGTCAAGCGTCCGCTATCAGGGTTTCTCTCCTCCTCGGCACGAAGGGAGCGGTCCTGTTGGGGTCCCATGCATGTGAGCTGGTGGGCACGTCAGCTGGTTCTGGTCTCTGTGGGAGCTTCAACGAGTTGAGGAAAGAGTCTGCTTCCTGGGTGGAAGCGAGGTGCAGGGTAGTGCCGTTGTGGTCTACAGACAAGGTTTTGGGCGTTGTCCAATGGTAGGTTATCTTGGCTTCTTGGAGGCGTCGGGTCACTGGGCGTAGGGTTCGTCTCCATTGGAGTGTGGTTCGTGGTAAGTCTCGGTAAAAGTCCAGACCCGCAGATTCAAAGTCCAGTGGTGTCTTGCCCCTCAGCGCTGCAAAGATGGTGTTTCTATCCGCCTGTGTGTGGCATCTGACGATGACATCCCTGGTTGCTTGAGGTGGTGCTTGTGGCGATTTGCGGGTGCGAAACATCTCCGCGATGGCCAGTTTTTTAGCCTGTGCGTGAGGCAATATGGCGGTTAATAGTCGCCTAATATAATGTGGTAGCTCTGACGGGCTGATGTCTTCGGGGATTCCCCTGATTTTAACATTGCATTTACGGCTCCTCTCCTCATTTGCCTCTAGCTTGTTGAGCAAAGTTGTGTGAGAGGACGTAATTTGTGACACCGTGTCTTTAAGGCCTTTTATTTCTTGTTGCATGTCTATGATATCTTCCTCTGAGGCTTTTACGCGGTCTGCGACTGCTTGGATCTCCGTTTTTATCATGGCCATGTCTGCCGCAGCCATTCGTTTTAGTTCCAGTAGTAAGTTTTTGATGTCCAGTTTGGTGGCTGGTGTTAGCGCATCTGGGTCAGCCTGTGTGTCATGGGGTGATTGCTGGTCCATTGCTTCTCCCTCGGCAGAGTCCGAGCATGTGGAGTTAGTTTCTGGGTCAGGCGTGGCCGCCATTTTTGGGCCCGTCGGGCGCTGGAGCATGGCGCTGATGTCGTGGGTATCTCTACCCGCCCCTGCCGCCGTCCGCTGGGATTTTCTTCCCATAGTGTCCGGGTCGGTATGTTTGCTCTTTGCTGGCTGTGCGGGTATAGAGAGTGCCACGTTGTATAGCGCCGTTTCGAGGGCCCTATAGTCTGTGTAGGCCTTGGTTTTGCGGCGGACTTTCCGACCCGTCTGCTGGAATGTAAAGGGCATCAGTCGGGTGTCTGCTGTGCTCTCCCGGTCTGCTCACCGGGTTCCAGAGGTATGTGGGCTCTTTTAGTTCTATTTTCTCGCTGTTTGTAAGTCGCTTTGGCCGGAGCTCCTCGCATGTGCGACCGCTTGGTTCCGTGGCTAAGCTCCGCCCCCTCTTTTTCTTAATATTGATAGTTTCTTCAAAATTTCTATCTAACTTTTTCTCTATTTTTTCCATTAATAAAACACAATCTGGAAGTTCCAGATATGGTGTTAAAATATCTTTCAAGTTGCCTATTTCCTCATCTAGTTTAGTTAACATTCTTTTCCTTGTGCAAATAATATGGTTAATGAGTTCAAATGAGCAGTGATCCAAAATACGATCCCAGACGACATTGAATTCAATGTCGTCCTTATCAGCTGCTGATTGAAGCATCGGTCTCAGACCCCATGGTATAATACGATTATCCCAATATTTCTCCAACGCCGCTATTTCTAGCTTAATTCTCATCTCTTTAATAATACATTTCCAATAAAAATATGTTTTCTCCAATGAATACTATCTCTGTTTGATAGTGGTGCTTCATCTTGTTTTAAAGCTAAATCGATTTTACATTGATCTCTATAGGTAAAAAGAGACATGATGTCTCTAAATGCTGCTCTTCCTCTTTAAGGAAAGAATGGAAATAGATAAATATTTAAAATACAGGAGAGCACACTCTTAAATAATAAATATAGATATGAATAAAATTAAATAAAATAAAATATGTAGGTATAAGGTTTAGCAGCTAGACATAAAGCAAAACTCCTTAAAGATCGTGCCCTAAGTACATGAATAAAAAATGTCAGCGCTATATACGGTAGCCTTTCAATAAGGCAACCTATAAAAAATGTGCAAAAAATCAAACAGATCTCTGTGAATTAGTGGTATACATATAAGAACACTTGAATCCCACAGTAAGTTAGACTTATGCACAAAAAATAAGTAAAAGAAAAATTGCTTAAGAGTCCATACAGTCTTATAAGAGAGTCTTGAAGGGGTTAATCTTGTATTGTAGTAGGAGATACACTGTAGCTTTTTTCGTGGATAATACCTTCAAAAGATACAAAAAAGAGCTTGCATAGTGTAAAACCGTATTTAATAAGTAAAAAGATACCCTTCCCCCCAAATGGAACCCTTACGTTAGCAAGTAGTGATACTTGTTTCCAAGATATCACAAAATACACTTTGTATAGTCAGAGGCTGCGCAGCCGTTTACCGTCCGCTGTTCTCAGCAGTATTCAAAAGTTCCCGCCCGATCTCAGCGCTGATACGGTGGGTTCTAGCCTGCAAGATGGGAGCATCAGCGTGTGGTTGATTCTAAGCCGGCTGTGGACATCAGACCTCTGCACCCGATGACACTTCAACGCGTTTCACCCGCTTTGCCGGGCTTTTTCAAGATAGTGTATCGGCTGAACAGGACATCTTTAAATACATTTCCATCTGATCAACTAATAATAAACTGCTGATCGTCTCATAGTATTTAACACATAAAATACAGAGGATAAATAAAATCCGGTCCTTCTTTAACATAAAAGTATATAAAATACAAATACCTAATATAAATTATAAAATATAGAGAAAACATTTTGGAGGAAACATTATAGTACATAGGTTGTATTCATGCAGAGGAAAATAGAGTACATTATAAAACAAGAGGTAGGTGGTATATTCCATATATACATAGTACAGTTAATTATAATGACTTTTAAACTTCCCTCATTTATACCCATTAATAAAAAGGGCACAGTCATAAGTAAAGTGAGGGAAAAAAATAATAATAATGATGAGAAAAAAATCATAAAAATGAGAAAAAAATCGTCATCAATCGTTGAGTAAAGATAAATGGAGAAATATTTCTTAAAAGGTTATCCAAAAATAAAATATAAAAATATATATAATTTTGACAATGCAGTTAAAAAAATATACAAATGGAAAAATCCCATTTAAGAAATACAATTTAAAAAGTACAATTTATGATAATATAGTGGATATGCTTAGTAAAATCTAGTGCCCATATTCACCTTCTAGAGGTATTCATAGGGTAGAGCAACATATCAATACCCTAAAACGGGCAAAGGTGGTCGGGAAAATATATATATTATGTCAGTATTCCTAGTATGCAAATGAGGGGAACAGAAGCGCCATATTATAGTCTGTAACTTCAAATAACACCTAATAATGAAAGAGTCTCAAGTGTGGAAAGTTAGAAACTGAAAATTCTTAAAATGCAGTATACCCCGCTTATAAAAAACTAATAAAGTATGGTTCGCCTTAAGTTTAAAAATTCCAGGTCTAGGTGCCATATATAGAAGTTGATTACAGGATAAGAGTAAGTTTTGTTTGTCAGGTTTACAATGGGAAGATATTATAGTTAGTGATAAGAAAATGATGGTATTCATTAGCAAATCTAAAACAGATCAGGAAGGCAAAGGAAGATGGTTAACATTGCTGGAGATCCAAGGTTCTTTTTTGTGTCCGGTTAAGGTGACCGAAAATTACTTGTCAATTAGACCAAGGGTTGAAGGCCCATTTTTCATGCATAGGGACACCATTCCTTTGACTAAGTTCCAATTTACAAAGGTCTTTAAGTTATGCATAGACAAGTTAAATTTAGGCAAGGAGCGTTATTCATCTCATTCTTTTAGAATTGGAGCGGCAACAGAAGCAGCAAGGTGTGGTTTAAGTGATAGAATGATTCAAAGGTTGGGGAGATGGGAGTCTAATAGATTTCAATTATACGTTAGGCCTCATTTGATACACAAAAAAAAATATATATTTTTTTGTGTATCGGCTCCATGTTATTAAAGTTTATAGATTTATATGAACATTGGCATATATGTTAATAATTGTCACGTTTAAACATTTGTTATGAAGGAACACAACTGCAGATTTCTTATAGCTTGAATATTTATTATAACAATTAGAAGATATTGTGACTTGAGTCCAGAATTACAGGCACTGTAGCTTTAAATAATAAACGGTTTCTTAAGTCCAGAATTACAGGCACTGTAGCTTTAAATAATAAACAATAGTTTAAGTCCAGAATTACAGGCACTGTAGCTTTAACTAATAAACGGTTGCTTAAGTCCAGAATTACAGGCACTGTAACTTTAAATAATAAACGGTTGCTTAAGTCCAGAATTACAGGCACTGTAGCTTTAAATAATAAACGATTGCTTAAGTCCAGAATTACAGGCACTGTAGCTTTAACTAATAAACGGTTGCTTAAGTCCAGAATTACAGGCACTGTAGCTTTAAATAATAGACGGTTGTATTTAGCAGGTTCTGAATCATTAGAGTCAGCAAGTGAGTTTACAAGTTAGGTGATAAGCAATTACAATAGTTGTTCCATAGAATTTATCTGAAGCAAGACAGGTGCAGCTAACTTGAATAGTGGATAAGTTGAAGATAGCTGTAGCTGGGTTGGTTTATAGTAAAACTTTGGTAACAGGCAAAAAAGGCTTTTGATCTGTAACTCTTATCACAGAGGTTTTACTTAGCTTCCGGTAATTAGAAAACAGGTTCCCGAGTTCTCCTCAGAGGCGGTTATATCAAATGAGATATGTGAAGAGTTCAGCTTTAGTCGTGGATGAGGAGAGGTGAAGGGAACGTGAAGAGTCTTCCAGTCCGGTCCGGTAACAGATGGCTTTCACAACGAAGTTTGTAGCCGGTTCGTGAGTACGGAACGGAGTTCAATAATCCAGCGTCTATCAGCTGGTGCGGTCGCATTAAGTAAGGAGACCGTGTCATAAGGGGGTGTGGCTAAGCTCCGTGGAACCCGGAAGTAAGAGGATACCATAATTAAGGCATGACAGTACCCTCTCTTTAATGAGCAACCTCTGGGTGCTATTGACATGGTTTAGAAGGGTAGCGTTTGTGGAATTTGGAAATTAACTTGTCAGCATGAATGACAGAGGAGTTTTCCCAAGTATCTTCATCAATTCCATATCCTTTCCATCTAATGAGGTATTGTAAAGAGCCACGATGAATCCTTGAATCCAGTATTCTTTGAATTTCGTATTCTTCTTCACCCTGGACTAATCAGGAGGATCAGGAGAAGTAGTGACATTTCTATGGAAAGGGTCAGGATGGTGAGGTTTTAGTAAGGACACATGGAAAACAGGATGGAGTTTCAAAGTAGGTGGAAGCTTCAATTTAACAACATTACGGTTGATAATCGATATTATTGGAAAAGGACCAAGAAAAAGGGAACTTAACTTCTTTGATGGACGGTTTGTGGAGATGTTTTTTGAGGAAAGCCAGACAAGATCACCAATTACATAAGAGGGAGGAGGTTGTCTTTTTGTATCAAAAAACTTCTTTTGATTGGATGACGCCAATTCTAGATTTTCATGTAATTTCTTGAATAAAGAGGACATGTGAGAGATTTGATTCGAAACGGAGGGGTTAGATGAAGAAACTGTCTGAGCAGGAAATGAGGAGGGATGAAATCCATAATTGGATAAAAATGGAGTCATTTTGCTGCTGGTATGAAAAGAGTTGTTGTATGCAAATTCTGCCATGGGTAACCATGTTATCCAATCATCTTGTAAGTGAGAACAATAACATCGTAGATATTGCTCTAAGCATTGGTTGACTCTTTCAGTTTGTCCATCAGTTTGAGGATGATATGCGGATGATAGTTTACGTTGGATATGAAGAGTAGCACATAATGCATTCCAGAATTTGGAGGTAAATTGAGTTCCTCGGTCTGAAATGATTTCGTCTGGCAGTCCATGAAGTTTCACTATATTGTTGAGGAATATTTTTGAGAGTTCAGAGGATGAGGGTAACTTCTTTAAAGGAATATAATGAGACATTTTCGTGAAGCGGTCCACTAAGACTAAAATGGTGGTATGATGTTGAGAAGGGGGTAGTTCCACCAAGAAGTCCATAGAAATGGATTGCCAAGGCCTTTCAGGAATCGGTAGATTCAATAATTGACCGAATGGGTGATGATGTACATGTTTGGATCTTTGGCAGGTAGAACAAGATTTGACATAAGATTCAATGGTTTGGTCTTGGCGAGGCCACCAATAGTATCTCTTAGACAATTCAAGGGTCTTTTTTATACCTGGATGACCTGCCAGAGGAGAATCATGAATAAATTCGAGTATTTTAGTTCTGAAAGAGGGAGGTACGTAAATCCGGTCATTGAAATAGTAGAGACCGTCTTTCTTGGATAATTTAACTGATTTAGGAAGTTCAAGAGCATCTTCACTGAGGTCCTTAAGGTCGTCAATAAGGGAAGATAAGATTCCAACGACTGTATGCGGAGGAGGTTCCAATTCAGTGTCTTTATGGATCCTGGAAAGGGCATCTGCCTTTTTGTTTCCAGACCCAGGCCGGGAAAAAAAGAGATTCCATCTTACTTGTCGAGCAGAAAGAGTCTTGTTGGAGTGAAGATATTCGAGGTTTTTATGGTCAGTATACACAATTAAAGGGGTTTGAGCACCTTCAAGAAGGTGTCTCCAGGTTTCTAAAGCCACTTTGATACTTAATAATTCTTTTTCCCCTATAGGATAATTCTTTTCGGCAGGAGACAATGAGCGTGAGAAGAAGGCGACTGGATGAAGAGGTTCTTGAGGAGTTTTATGTTGAGAGAGGACAGCTCCAATTGCAATTTCCGAAGCATCCGTTTCAAGGACATAAAGATATGAAGGGTTTGGAAGTTGAAGGACAGGAGCTGTTGTAAACTTTCTCTTTAATTCATCGAAGGCATTTTGAGCCTTCCCGTTCCAATTGAAGGGATGTTTTTTACTGTTAAGTTGATTGAGTGGGTGAGCTATCTCAGAGTAGTTTTTAATAAATTTTCTGTAGAAGTTGGCGAACCCTAGAAACCGCTGTAATTCTTTTACTGTAGAGGGAACAGGCCAGTTGATGATACAATCGATTTTTGAATTATCCATGCTTATTGAATGAGGGGAAATAACGTAACCTAAAAGTTATTTCATTGACGTGAAAAATACATTTTTCGGGTTTAGCGAATAGTTTGTGAGTTCTGAGTCTGGATAACACCCATCTGACATGTTTTTTATGTTCATCAGGAGTGTTGGAGTATATGAGAATATCATCTAAATAAATGATAACACAGACGTCCAATAGATCTCTAAAGATGTCATTTATAAAATGTTGAAAAGTTGCAGGGGCGTTGCAGAGGCCAAAAGGCATCACCAGATACTCGTAGAGGCCATATCTTGTTCGGAAAGCAGTTTTCCATTCATCGTTAGCCTTTATCCTGATGAGGTTATATGCCCCGCGAAGGTCAAGCTTAGTGTAGATGGTAGCAGTTTTTAATCGTTCAACCAGTTCATTGATCAGGGGAAGAGGATAACGATTTTTAACTGTTATTTTGTTTAAAGCTCTGTAATCAATGATGGGACGTATAGTCTGATCCTTATTTCTCACAAAAAACATACTTGAGGCAGCAGGTGAACTGGAGGGTCTAATGAACCCTTTCCGTAGGTTTTCATCCAGGTATTCTTTGAGAATTTGTAATTCAGACTCAGAGAGAGGGTAGATGTGCCCGAAAGGTACGGGGGCACCAGGTATGAGGTCTATAGGACAATCGTAGGAACGATGAGGTGGGAGCGTTTCAGCTTCCTTTTTACTGAATACGTCTGAAAAGTCTGAATAACAAGAAGGTATAGTTGTTTCTTTGGAGATCTGAAGGATTGGAATTTGTTGTAAACATGTTTCCTTACAATAATTGGAGTTAAAGGTGAGAGAGAAAGGAGACCAAGAAATTTGAGGGTTGTGGTTCCTTAACCAGTTGATCCCTATTATAACGGGATAGAGAGGTGATGGAATAACATCAAATATTAGATATTCAGTATGAATATGATTGGTGGTTACTTTAAGAGGGATGGTTTCATGAAGAATCGGTCCCGAGGAGATAAGGGAGCCGTCAATCACTCTAATAGGAACAGAAGTGTTTTTACGAACACAAGGAATTTTATTCTTTGTTACAAAGGTTGAATCGATGAATACCCCATTTGCACCAGAATCGATGATGGCTTCAGTCATAATTCTCTCCTTATCCCACTGTAGTATGAGAATTATAGGAGTGAACTGAGTGGTTGGTGTAGAGGGGAGTGCACTTAAGATAGCAGATGCATAGGCTTGCCTACCGCCCTTTGTCCGTTTCAACAAAGGACAATCAGAAACCAAGTGATCTTGAGAAGCACAATACATGCAGAGGTTTAATAGACGTCTTCGGTTCTTCTCTTCAGGAGTGAGAGGACTTCTTATTACTCCTATTTCCATAGGTTCGCTTGTTAAGGATGTTTTTTCAGGAGTCCTTGAAGGAGTGAAAGGTTTTCTTTCTTTTGAACTTGAGAGGGCTTTTTCGGCCTTTCTTTCTCTAAGTCTTCTGTCGATGCTGATTGATAGGTGAATCAGAGCGTTCAAAGTAGTAGGGAGTTCTGTTCTAGATAGTTCATCTTTTACAGCTTCAGATAAGCCAATTCGAAACTGGTTGCGCAATGTGATGTCATTCCATTGCGTTTCTACTGCCCATCTTTTAAATTCAGCAATGTAATCTTCAACGGGTCTTTGTTTTTGCTGTAGGGTTCTGATTGTTAAATCAGCTGTAGCTTGTTTGTTAGGATCTTCATAGAGAAGAGACATGGCTTCAAAAAATTCATCCAGTGAGTCTAAGATGGGGTCATCGTTTTCCAGAAAGGAATGGGCCCATGACATAGGTTCACCTCTAAGAAAGGAGATAACCGAACAAACCTTAGTTCTTTCTGTAGGATAAGATCTAGGTTTTAAAGCAATTAATAATTTGCAAGAATTAAGGAACTCCCCATATTTAGAACGATCTCCAGAGAACTTTTCAGGGTTACATACAGCAGGATCGCTAGCTGAGTGTAGAACAGTATGAGGAGTATGAGTTTGTAAATCTCTGACATAAGTGAGAATTCTTTCATTAGTAACTTGCAGTTCTTGCACACCTTGGGCTAGTGTATCGACTCGTTGATTCAGCGTAGTTATCGTAGAATCGAAATCTGCTGGATCCATTACAAGGGCTGGATTATTCTGTCACGTTTAAACATTTGTTATGAAGGAACACAACTGCAGATTTCTTATAGCTTGAATATTTATTATAACAATTAGAAGATATTGTGACTTGAGTCCAGAATTACAGGCACTGTAGCTTTAAATAATAAACAGTTTCTTAAGTCCAGAATTACAGGCACTGTAGCTTTAAATAATAAACGATAGTTTAAGTCCAGAATTACAGGCACTGTAGCTTTAACTAATAAACGGTTGCTTAAGTCCAGAATTACAGGCACTGTAACTTTAGATAATAAACGGTTGCTTAAGTCCAGAATTACAGGCACTGTAGCTTTAAATAATAAACGATTGCTTAAGTCCAGAATTACAGGCACTGTAGCTTTAACTAATAAACGGTTGCTTAAGTCCAGAATTACAGGCACTGTAGCTTTAAATAATAGACGGTTGTATTTAGCAGGTTCTGAATCATTAGAGTCAGCAAGTGAGTTTACAAGTTAGGTGATAAGCAATTACAATAGTTGTTCCATAGAATTTATCTGAAGCAAGACAGGTGCAGCTAACTTGAATAGTGGATAAGTTGAAGATAGCTGTAGCTGGGTTGGTTTATAGTAAAACTTTGGTAACAGGCAAAAAAGGCTTTTGATATGTAACTCTTATCACAGAGGTTTTACTTAGCTTCCGGTAATTAGAAAACAGGTTCCCGAGTTCTCCTCAGAGGCGGTTATATCAAATGAGATATGTGAAGAGTTCAGCTTTAGTCGTGGATGAGGAGAGGTGAAGGGAACGTGAAGAGTCTTCCAGTCCGGTCCGGTAACAGATGGCTTTCACAACGAAGTTTGTAGCCGGTTCGTGAGTACGGAACGTAGTTCAATAATCCAGCGTCTATCAGCTGGTGCGGTCGCATTAAGTAAGGAGACCGTGTCATAAGGGGGTGTGGCTAAGCTCCGTGGAACCCGGAAGTAAGAGGATACCATAATTAAGGCATGACAATAATCTTCTTTTGATAGGTAATAAGAAGCCGGCGATTGCCTGGGTAATTGGTCATTCGTTTATATTTTGGGCCCAGAAGAGGGCAAAAGAACGGTCATATGGTGAAAATCTGCGGGCTAGAGTTCACTCTCGCGAGATCGGGAGTGTTGCCATGGCAATGCTCCGGATCTCGCAAGAGGAACCCGGTGGTTCCGCCGGGTCCTCCTCTCCCTCCCCAGTCGCATGTCTATTCAAGTGCAGGCCTCGGCCCATGGCCACCGCGGCCCACCGGGCATTTGCCCGGTGTGCCCGATGGACAGTCCGGGCCTGGAGGGCATTATGATAAATAAGAAAGGGAATGCAAACTTGGGCAAATAGAAAGGGAAATATTCAACTCAACTACTTGTCCAGCTCTGCTTTTATATCCTCCCTTTTCAAAGTAGATATTCCCAATTTCTGGTGTCCTGATAGTTCTCTATGCAAATATTACCCTCTAACTGCTGTTTCTTTCTTCTTTCTTTATTACCAGGGAGAATATTCCTGTTCAGGGAAAGATATGGTGGATACGATGTTTTAGCAGCAATGCTGTCCTCATTTTCTTTCTATTCTTCCTGTCGACTCCTTCAGTTTTTACAAAAACATTTGAGATATTGGACGTCACCAAAAAAGCTTACCAACTGCTCGTAAGTAACGTTAACTGTAATCTACTACATTACAATGGGAATAATTACAAAGAAAGGTTCCAATGGAGGCAGGATGTAGATTATAATGGACTATTACCACCTCTACAAAACCTGGGTGCAGACAGTCTATATAATGTAATGGACTATTACCACCTCTACAAGACCTGGGTGCAGTCAGTCTGTATAATGTAATAGACTATTACCACCTCTACAAGACCTGGGTGCAGACAGTCTGTATACAGTAGTGGACTTTTACCACCTCTACAAGACCTGGGTACAGACAGTCTCTATAATGTAATGGACTATTAGCTCCTCTGATTGTACCAAGGATATATGGACTCCTGGACTTGTTTAGTTGCATTATCATCAATACAGTGTGTAGTAAAGCTCATCATAATAAATACAGTGACTGCCTCTAATATTTGATCTAATGTGATTTTATTTTATTTGCTCTTACAGAAATCTGGTATAAAAATCGGCTTCCCTGCAGTCGCGCTGTTTTTATTTTCTTGCCTGTTGCGATCTATGGTCTACCAGTCATCACTATTGGAGTGTCACTGGACAAAGTAAGTCCTTTGTATCTGTCTGCAATGTAAATGTATCTACTTATTTAGATGGGTAACTTTTAGATGGCTGTGCATGCAAGAACTGGGACACTCCAAGCACCATAGCAATTTATGGCCTTTAATTAGGTAATGGCACAATAGATAAATATTTAAAATACAGGAGAGCGCACTCTTAAATAATAAATATAGATATGAATAAAATAAAATATGTAGGTATAAGGTTTAGCAGCTAGACATAAAGCAAAACTCCTTAAAGATCGTGCCCTAAGTATATGAATAAAAAATGTCAGCGCTATATACGGTAGCCTCCTCTGTACTCCTCTCCCTCCTCTACATCCCCTCTGTGTGGTCTCTGTAGTCGTTCTTTTGGTTTCTGATTTTGAAAACGGGGATTCGTAAATAAATGGCGTGGTCCTAAAAAATCCTTCCCCCCAGTGTGATTAGAGTGATTATTGGACTTCTCAAATGTGTTGTCCTCTTTTTGTGATAGTGCTTCAAATCTATTGGACATTCGCTCTGTTTGGGGAAAAGTTTTCTGTTGTGGTTGTGGTACTTTAGACTGGAAATTGGATGAATTTTTCCATTTTTAATGGTTACTAAAGTCCAGCCTTTCTCTCTAGGTGTCTTTGGGGTAGGGTTACATTGCTTAGATCTAGATATCTCATGGTGATAATGATTCTTATTAGCTTCACCATCTCCTTGATAGGGGTTGTGTGTGCCCCTAGTCCCATACTCTGTGCGTTTATTCTGGAAAGTGTCCCTTCTTATGGTAGTTTCTTACCCTGTTCTCCTGAAAGTCTTGTTGATCCCTCTCAAATTTCTTTTTCTTAATATTTTTTTTTTTTTGTCAATCTGTATTTTATTGAGGCATAGTAAATGGGATACATAATGAAGAGAGGGAAATGTACAGTAAGAATACAGTATAGGGTTCAGTAACAATGACATCTAACATTTCCTTAGTACTTGTACCTCATTTTTATCTTTTATGGTTTAACTTTGCTTTTATAATCAGGTTCAGTCAACATGCAGTTGAAGTCGCTTAGCAGTAACTAGTTGTGTGAGATTAAGTGTGTAAGCTGTGTATAGGGTAAATGTGCGGATTCAACATTTCCCTGCTGTGTGAGTATAGCTCAAATTGTTGGAACTCGCTAGCGCAACAGGCGATTAGCTACTTGCATTAGTTACAGGTTCCTGACTGCTTGATTAAATGTAAGCGTGCTTAATACGAGTTAACCATTCCTCCTCCAATGTAACAATTAGTTAGGCGTTATTGTGTGGGAACTATCTGCTGAAGTGAGATGCGAAGCGTGAAACTGTTCTAGTGTGTCTTGGAGGGTGACTGATTTAACATTGCACTCGTACAATATTTCCATGTTAACAATATACGCTAAGTACCAGCTGTGTAGCTGTCCCTGTCATAATGGATTAAGTCGTCGCTTAGTGACAGCCGTTTATGATCAATATTCAGGTACTCCGCTGCAGTGTCTTTTGTATGGTAGCAGTAGGTCCCCTTAAACATGTTATGCATGAACATATACTGGTGCCAGCATTATAAATAACAATTACAGGCTATTCAACTTTGCCTAGCTAACCATATAACATCCATTAGTGCCTTTACATCTTGAGCGATTGAAAGGTAGTATGGTAACAATAAGAAATGCGTATAACAAGAAAAACAGTACATGGTGGGCCTCGTTAAGTATAGGCATATGTCCTAAATTTTGCCTGTGTAATGCT
This sequence comes from Pelobates fuscus, assembly GCF_036172605.1. Lineage (NCBI taxonomy): Eukaryota > Metazoa > Chordata > Amphibia > Anura > Pelobatidae > Pelobates > Pelobates fuscus. The sequence goes on from NC_086318.1 coordinate 432,416,681, forward strand.
CAATAGACGGTGTAATGAGGGCATAATTTTTTAAACATTTAGTACCCCTTATGGCTGTATAAAGCACTCAAACACCATTGTAGTCGTACAGTTAATCTATCGTACCGTGAATGAGGCTGGAATAACATAGTATAGTCACATGTGAAGTTAGTCTAATAAATGCAGGTTGGTACTGCAGTACTGCAAGACTTATACCAGATGGTGATACATAGTTAACATGTGTATGCATATGTAAGGGCATTGTTGGAGGCTGAGAGTGTGTGGCCCCGTATTCATGAGTACTGAGGAACAGTATATGTATTTATGTGGACCGGGCTGAGTGGGAGCGTGGAGCGTGAGAGAAGCTCCATACACACAATGACCGGAGAGGCCATGCTAGGTGGTCTCATGAGTGGTTGTCCCATGTGTGTGTGTTCGTTGACCCCTTACTTGGTGGGCTTCGGGGAGGGGGGGTTGGTGGGGTTATACTAGTGGTATTTGAGTAGGCCCTAACTTGTCAGTTGTTTTCGTGGGTATCGCGGAAACCGCTAATTGCGTAAGTGGTATGTGGATCGACACCTGCGAGCTGGCCCTGTGGCATCGGGAGGTGTTACATGGATGTGTGCCCCATTGGTTACCTTAATTTGACATATAGGTAAGCGTAGAACTGGTAAAAGAAAGAAAAACATAATTAACTCTGGCAATATGGCAGCTTGCCAAGCAGCAATCAAGCGTGTCAAGCGTCCGCTATCAGGGTTTCTCTCCTCCTCGGCACGAAGGGAGCGGTCCTGTTGGGGTCCCATGCATGTGAGCTGGTGGGCACGTCAGCTGGTTCTGGTCTCTGTGGGAGCTTCAACGAGTTGAGGAAAGAGTCTGCTTCCTGGGTGGAAGCGAGGTGCAGGGTAGTGCCGTTGTGGTCTACAGACAAGGTTTTGGGCGTTGTCCAACGGTAGGTTATCTTGGCTTCTTGGAGGCGTCGGGTCACTGGGCGTAGGGTTCGTCTCCATTGAAGTGTGGTTCGTGGTAAGTCTCGGTAAAAGTCCAGACCCGCAGATTCAAAGTCCAGTGGTGTCTTGCCCCTCAGCGCTGCAAAGATGGTGTTTCTATCCGCCTGTGTGTGGCATCTGACGATGACATCCCTGGTTGCTTGAGGTGGTGCTTGTGGCGATTTGCGGGTGCGAAACATCTCCGCGATGGCCAGTTTTTTAGCCTGTGCGTGAGGCAATATGGCGGTTAATAGTCGCCTAATATAATGTGGTAGCTCTGACGGGCTGATGTCTTCGGGGATTCCCCTGATTTTAACATTGCATTTACGGCTCCTCTCCTCATTTGCCTCTAGCTTGTTGAGCAAAGTTGTGTGAGAGGACGTAATTTGTGACACCGTGTCTTTAAGGCCTTTTATTTCTTGTTGCATGTCTATGATATCTTCCTCTGAGGCTTTTACGCGGTCTGTGACTGCTTGGATCTCCGTTTTTATCATGGCCATGTCTGCCGCAGCCATTCGTTTTAGTTCCAGTAGTAAGTTTTTGATGTCCAGTTTGGTGGCTGGTGTTAGCGCATCTGGGTCAGCCTGTGTGTCATGGGGTGATTGCTGGTCCATTGCTTCTCCCTCGGCATAGTCCGAGCATGTGGAGTTAGTTTCTGGGTCAGGCGTGGCCGCCATTTTTGGGCCCGTCGGGCGCTGGAGCATGGCGCTGATGTCGTGGGTATCTCTACCCGCCCCTGCCGCCGTCCGCTGGGATTTTCTTCCCATAGTGTCCGGGTCGGTATGTTTGCTCTTTGCTGGCTGTGCGGGTATAGAGAGTGCCACGTTGTATAGCGCCGTTTCGAGGGCCCTATAGTCTGTGTAGGCCTTGGTTTTGCGGCGGACTTTCCGACCCGTCTGCTGGAATGTAAAGGGCATCAGTCGGGTGTCTGCTGTGCTCTCCCGGTCTGCCCACCGGGTTCCAGAGGTATGTGGGCTCTTTTAGTTCTATTTTCTCGCTGTTTGTAAGTCGCTTTGGCCGGAGCTCCTCGCATGTGCGACCGCTTGGTTCCGTGGCTAAGCTCCGCCCCCTCTTTTTCTTAATATTGATAGTTTCTTCAAAATTTCTATCTAACTTTTTCTCTATTTTTTCCATTAATAAAACACAATCTGGAAGTTCCAGATATGGTGTTAAAATATCTTTCAAGTTGCCTATTTCCTCATCTAGTTTAGTTAACATTCTTTTCCTTGTGCAAATAATATGGTTAATGAGTTCAAATGAGCAGTGATCCAAAATACGATCCCAGACGACATTGAATTCAATGTCGTCCTTATCAGCTGCTGATTGAAGCATCGGTCTCAGACCCCATGGTATAATACGATTATCCCAATATTTCTCCAACGCCGCTATTTCTAGCTTAATTCTCATCTCTTTAATAATACATTTCTCCAATAAAAATATGTTTTCTCCAATGAATACTATCTCTGTTTGATAGTGGTGCTTCATCTTGTTTTAAAGCTAAATCGATTTTACATTGATCTCTATAGGTAAAAAGAGACATGATGTCTCTAAATGCTGCTCTTCCTCTTTAAGGAAAGAATGGAAATAGATAAATATTTAAAATACAGGAGAGCACACTCTTAAATAATAAATATAGATATGAATAAAATAAAATAAAATAAAATATGTAGGTATAAGGTTTAGCAGCTAGACATAAAGCAAAACTCCTTAAAGATCGTGCCCTAAGTACATGAATAAAAAATGTCAGCGCTATATACGGTAGCCTTTCAATAAGGCAACCTATAAAAAATGTGCAAAAAATCAAACAGATCTCTGTGAATTAGTGGTATACATATAAGAACACTTGAATCCCACAGTAAGTTAGACTTATGCACAAAAAATAAGTAAAAGAAAAATTGCTTAAGAGTCCATACAGTCTTATAAGAGAGTCTTGAAGGGGTTAATCTTGTATTGTAGTAGGAGATACACTGTAGCTTTTTTCGTGGATAATACCTTCAAAAGATACAAAAAAGAGCTTGCATAGTGTAAAACCGTATTTAATAAGTAAAAAGATACCCTTCCCCCCAAATGGAACCCTTACGTTAGCAAGTAGTGATACTTGTTTCCAAGATATCACAAAATACACTTTGTATAGTCAGAGGCTGTGCAGCCGTTTACCGTCCGCTGTTCTCAGCAGTATTCAAAAGTTCCCGCCCGATCTCAGCGCTGATACGGTGGGTTCTAGCCTGCAAGATGGGAGCATCAGCGTGTGGTTGATTCTAAGCCGGCTGTGGACATCAGACCTCTGCACCCGATGACACTTCAACGCGTTTCACCCGCTTTGCCGGGCTTTTTCAAGATAGTGTATCGGCTGAACAGGACATCTTTAAATACATTTCCATCTGATCAACTAATAATAAACTGCTGATCGTCTCATAGTATTTAACACATAAAATACAGAGGATAAATAAAATCCGGTCCTTCTTTAACATAAAAGTATATAAAATACAAATACCTAATATAAATTATAAAATATAGAGAAAACATTTTGGAGGAAACATTATAGTACATAGGTTGTATTCATGCAGAGGAAAATAGAGTACATTATAAAACAAGAGGTAGGTGGTATATTCCATATATACATAGTACAGTTAATTATAATGACTTTTAAACTTCCCTCATTTATACCCATTAATAAAAAGGGCACAGTCATAAGTAAAGTGAGGGAAAAAAATAATAATAATGATGAGAAAAAAATCATAAAAATGAGAAAAAAATCGTCATCAATCGTTGAGTAAAGATAAATGGAGAAATATTTCTTAAAAGGTTATCCAAAAATAAAATATAAAAATATATATAATTTTGACAATGCAGTTAAAAAAATATACAAATGGAAAAATCCCATTTAAGAAATACAATTTAAAAAGTACAATTTATGATAATATAGTGGATATGCTTAGTAAAATCTAGTGCCCATATTCACCTTCTAGAGGTATTCATAGGGTAGAGCAACATATCAATACCCTAAAACGGGCAAAGGTGGTCGGGAAAATATATATATTATGTCAGTATTCCTAGTATGCAAATGAGGGGAACAGAAGCGCCATATTATAGTCTGTAACTTCAAATAACACCTAATAATGAAAGAGTCTCAAGTGTGGAAAGTTAGAAACTGAAAATTCTTAAAATGCAGTATACCCCGCTTATAAAAAACGAATAAAGTATGGTTCGCCTTAAGTTTAAAAATTCCAGGTCTAGGTGCCATATATAGAAGTTGATTACAGGATAGGAGTAAGTTTTGTTTGTCAGGTTTACAATGGGAAGATATTATAGTTAGTGATAAGAAAATGATGGTATTCATTAGCAAATCTAAAACAGATCAGGAAGGCAAAGGAAGATGGTTAACATTGCTGGAGATCCAAGGTTCTTTTTTGTGTCCGGTTAAGGTGACCGAAAATTACTTGTCAATTAGACCAAGGGTTGAAGGCCCATTTTTCATGCATAGGGACACCATTCCTTTGACTAAGTTCCAATTTACAAAGGTCTTTAAGTTATGCATAGACAAGTTAAATTTAGGCAAGGAGCGTTATTCATCTCATTCTTTTAGAATTGGAGCGGCAACAGAAGCAGCAAGGTGTGGTTTAAGTGATAGAATGATTCAAAGGTTGGGGAGATGGGAGTCTAATAGATTTCAATTATACGTTAGGCCTCATTTGATACACAAAAAAATATATATATTTTTTTGTGTATCGGCTCCATGTTATTTTTGTTATATATATTTTTTTGTGTATCGGCTCCATGTTATCCATGTTAAGTTTATAGATTTATATGAACATTGGCATATATGTTAATAATTGTCACGTTTAAAAATTTGTTATGAAGGAACACAACTGCAGATTTCTTATAGCTTGAATATTTATTATAACAATTAGAAGATATTGTGACTTGAGTCCAGAATTACAGGCACTGTAGCTTTAAATAATAAACGGTTTCTTAAGTCCAGAATTACAGGCACTGTAGCTTTAAATAATAAACAATAGTTTAAGTCCAGAATTACAGGCACTGTAGCTTTATCTAATAAACGGTTGCTTAAGTCCAGAATTAAAGGCACTGTAACTTTAAATAATAAACGGTTGCTTAAGTCCAGAATTACAGGCACTGTAGCTTTAAATAATAAACGATTGCTTAAGTCCAGAATTACAGGCACTGTAGCTTTAACTAATAAACGGTTGCTTAAGTCCAGAATTACAGGCACTGTAGCTTTAAATAATAGACGGTTGTATTTAGCAGGTTCTGAATCATTAGAGTCAGCAAGTGAGTTTACAAGTTAGGTGATAAGCAATTACAATAGTTGTTCCATAGAATTTATCTGAAGCAAGACAGGTGCAGCTAACTTGAATAGTGGATAAGTTGAAGATAGCTGTAGCTGGGTTGGTTTATAGTAAAACTTTGGTAACAGGCAAAAAAGGCTTTTGATATGTAACTCTTATCACAGAGGTTTTACTTAGCTTCCGGTAATTAGAAAACAGGTTCCCGAGTTCTCCTCAGAGGCGGTTATATCAAATGAGATATGTGAAGAGTTCAGCTTTAGTCGTGGATGAGGAGAGGTGAAGGGAACGTGAAGAGTCTTCCAGTCCGGTCCGGTAACAGATGGCTTTCACAACGAAGTTTGTAGCCGGTTCGTGAGTACGGAACGTAGTTCAATAATCCAGCGTCTATCAGCTGGTGCGGTCGCATTAAGTAAGGAGACCGTGTCATAAGGGGGTGTGGCTAAGCTCCGTGGAACCCGGAAGTAAGAGGATACCATAATTAAGGCATGACAGTACCCTCTCTTTAATGAGCAACCTCTGGGTGCTATTGACATGGTTTAGAAGGGTAGCGTTTGTGGAATTTGGAAATTAACTTGTCAGCATGAATGACAGAGGAGTTTTCCCAAGTATCTTCATCAATTCCATATCCTTTCCATCTAATGAGGTATTGTAAAGAGCCACGATGAATCCTTGAATCCAGTATTCTTTGAATTTCGTATTCTCCTTCACCCTGGACTAATATAGGATCAGGAGAAGTAGTGACATTTCTATGGAAAGGGTCAGGATGGTGAGGTTTTAGTAAGGACACATGGAAAACAGGATGGAGTTTCAAAGTATGTGGAAGCTTCAATTTAACAACATTACGGTTGATAATCGATATTATTGGAAAAGGACCAAGAAAAAGGGAACTTAACTTCTTTGATGGACGGTTTGTGGAGATGTTTTTTGAGGAAAGCCAGACAAGATCACCAATTACATAAGAGGGAGGAGGTTGTCTTTTTGTATCAAAAAACTTCTTTTGATTGGATGACGCCAATTCTAGATTTTCATGTAATTTCTTGAATAAAGAGGACATGTGAGAGATTTGATTCGAAACGGAGGGGTTAGATGAAGAAACTGTCTGAGCAGGAAATGAGGAGGGATGAAATCCATAATTGGATAAAAATGGAGTCATTTTGCTGCTGGTATGAAAAGAGTTGTTGTATGCAAATTCTGCCATGGGTAACCATGTTATCCAATCATCTTGTAAGTGAGAACAATAACATCGTAGATATTGCTCTAAGCATTGGTTGACTCTTTCAGTTTGTCCATCAGTTTGAGGATGATATGCGGATGATAGTTTACGTTGGATATGAAGAGTAGCACATAATGCATTTCAGAATTTGGAGGTAAATTGAGTTCCTCGGTCTGAAATGATTTCGTCTGGCAGTCCATGAAGTTTCACTATATTGTCGAGGAATATTTTTGAGAGTTCAGAGGATGAGGGTAACTTCTTTAAAGGAATATAATGAGACATTTTCGTGAAGCGGTCCACTGCCACTAAAATGGTGGTATGATGTTGAGAAGGGGGTAGTTCCACCAAGAAGTCCATAGAAATGGATTGCCAAGGCCTTTCAGGAATCGGTAGATTCAATAATTGAATCTACCGATGGGTGATGATGTACATGTTTGGATCTTTGGCAGGTAGAACAAGATTTGACATAAGATTCAATGGTTTGGTCTTGGCGAGGCCACCAATAGTATCTCTTAGACAATTCAAGGGTCTTTTTTATACCTGGATGACCTGCCAGAGGAGAATCATGAATAAATTCGAGTATTTTAGTTCTGAAAGAGGGAGGTACGTAAATCCGGTCATTGAAATAGTAGAGACCGTCTTTCTTGGATAATTTAACTGATTTAGGAAGTTCAAGAGCATCTTCACTGAGGTCCTTAAGGTCGTCAATAAGGGAAGATAAGATTCCAACGACTGTATGTGGAGGAGGTTCCAATTCAGTGTCTTTATGGATCCTGGAAAGGGCATCTGCCTTTTTGTTTCCAGACCCAGGCCGGGAAAGAAAGAGATTCCATCTTACTTGTCGAGCAGAAAGAGTCTTGTTGGAGTGAAGATATTCGAGGTTTTTATGGTCAGTATACACAATTAAAGGGGTTTGAGCACCTTCAAGAAGGTGTCTCCAGGTTTCTAAAGCCACTTTGATACTTAATTCTTTTTCCCCTATAGGATAATTCTTTTCGGCAGGAGACAATGAGCGTGAGAAGAAGGCGACTGGATGAAGAGGTTCTTGAGGAGTTTTATGTTGAGAGAGGACAGCTCCAATTGCAATTTCCGAAGCATCCGTTTCAAGGACATAAAGATATGAAGGGTTTGGAAGTTGAAGGACAGGAGCTGTTGTAAACTTTCTCTTTAATTCATCGAAGGCATTTTGAGCCTTCCCGTTCCAATTGAAGGGATGTTTTTTACTGTTAAGTTGATTGAGTGGGTGAGCTATCTCAGAGTAGTTTTTAATAAATTTTCTGTAGAAGTTGGCGAACCCTAGAAACCGCTGTAATTCTTTTACTGTAGAGGGAACAGGCCAGTTGATGATACAATCGATTTTTGAATTATCCATGCTTATTGAATGAGGGGAAATAACGTAACCTAAAAAGGTTATTTCATTGACGTGAAAAATACATTTTTCGGGTTTAGCGAAAAGTTTGTGAGTTCTGAGTCTGGATAACACCCATCTGACATGTTTTTTATGTTCATCAGGAGTGTTGGAGTATATGAGAATATCATCTAAATAAATGATAACACAGACGTCCAATAGATCTCTAAAGATGTCATTTATAAAATGTTGAAAAGTTGCAGGGGCGTTGCAGAGGCCAAAAGGCATCACCAGATACTCGTAGAGGCCATATCTTGTTCGGAAAGCAGTTTTCCATTCATCGTTAGCCTTTATCCTGATGAGGTTATATGCCCCGCGAAGGTCAAGCTTAGTGTAGATGGTAGCAGTTTTTAATCGTTCAACCAGTTCATTGATCAGGGGAAGAGGATAACGATTTTTAACTGTTATTTTGTTTAAAGCTCTGTAATCAATGATGGGACGTATAGTCTGATCCTTATTTCTCACAAAAAACATACTTGAGGCAGCAGGTGAACTGGAGGGTCTAATGAACCCTTTCCGTAGGTTTTCATCCAGGTATTCTTTGAGAATTTGTAATTCAGACTCAGAGAGAGGGTAGATGTGCCCGAAAGGTACGGGGGCACCAGGTATGAGGTCTATAGGACAATCGTAGGAACGATGAGGTGGGAGCGTTTCAGCTTCCTTTTTACTGAATACGTCTGAAAAGTCTGAATAACAAGAAGGTATAGTTGTTTCTTTGGAGATCTGAAGGATTGGAATTTGTTGTAAACATGTTTCCTTACAATAATTGGAGTTAAAGGTGAGAGAGAAAGGAGACCAAGAAATTTGAGGGTTATGGTTCCTTAACCAGTTGATCCCTATTATAACGGGATAGAGAGGTGATGGAATAACATCAAATATTAGATATTCAGTATGAATATGATTGGTGGTTACTTTAAGAGGGATGGTTTCATGAAGAATCGGTCCCGAGGAGATAAGGGAGCCGTCAATCACTCTAATAGGAACAGAAGTGTTTTTACGAACACAAGGAATTTTATTCTTTGTTACAAAGGTTGAATCGATGAATACCCCATTTGCACCAGAATCGATGATGGCTTCAGTCATAATTCTCTCCTTATCCCACTGTAGTATGAGAATTATAGGAGTGAACTGAGTGGTTGGTGTAGAGGGGAGTGCACTTAAGATAGCAGATGCATAGGCTTGCCTACCGCCCTTTGTCCGTTTCAACAAAGGACAATCAGAAACCAAGTGATCTTGAGAAGCACAATACATGCAGAGGTTTGATAGACGTCTTCGGTTCTTCTCTTCAGGAGTGAGAGGACTTCTTATTACTCCTATTTCCATAGGTTCGCTTGTTAAGGATGTTTTTTCAGGAGTCCTTGAAGGAGTGAAAGGTTTTCTTTCTTTTGAACTTGAGAGGGCTTTTTCGGCCTTTCTTTCTCTAAGTCTTCTGTCGATGCTGATTGATAGGTGAATCAGAGCGTTCAAAGTAGTAGGGAGTTCTGTTCTAGATAGTTCATCTTTTACAGCTTCAGATAAGCCAATTCGAAACTGGTTGCGCAATGTGATGTCATTCCATTGCGTTTCTACTGCCCATCTTTTAAATTCAGCAATGTAATCTTCAACGGGTCTATGTTTTTGCTGTAGGGTTCTGATTGTTAAATCAGCTGTAGCTTGTTTGTTAGGATCTTCATAGAGAAGAGACATGGCTTCAAAAAATTCATCCAGTGAGTCTAAGATGGGGTCATCGTTTTCCAGAAAGGAATGGGCCCATGACATAGGTTCACCTCTAAGAAAGGAGATAACCGAACAAACCTTAGTTCTTTCTGTAGGATAAGATCTAGGTTTTAAAGCAATTAATAATTTGCAAGAATTAAGGAACTCCCCATATTTAGAACGATCTCCAGAGAACTTTTCAGGGTTACATACAGCAGGATCGCTAGCTGAGTGTAGAACAGTATGAGGAGTATGAGTTTGTAAATCTCTGACATAAGTGAGAATTCTTTCATTAGTAACTTGCAGTTCTTGCACACCTTGGGCTAGTGTATCGACTCGTTGATTCAGCGTAGTTATCGTAGAATCGAAATCTGCTGGATCCATTACAAGGGCTGGATTATTCTGTCACGTTTAAACATTTGTTATGAAGGAACACAACTGCAGATTTCTTATAGCTTGAATATTTATTATAACAATTAGAAGATATTGTGACTTGAGTCCAGAATTACAGGCACTGTAGCTTTAAATAATAAACGGTTTCTTAAGTCCAGAATTACAGGCACTGTAGCTTTAAATAATAAACGATAGTTTAAGTCCAGAATTACAGGCACTGTAGCTTTAACTAATAAACGGTTGCTTAAGTCCAGAATTACAGGCACTGTAACTTTAGATAATAAACGGTTGCTTAAGTCCAGAATTACAGGCACTGTAGCTTTAAATAATAAACGATTGCTTAAGTCCAGAATTACAGGCACTGTAGCTTTAACTAATAAACGGTTGCTTAAGTCCAGAATTACAGGCACTGTAGCTTTAAATAATAGACGGTTGTATTTAGCAGGTTCTGAATCATTAGAGTCAGCAAGTGAGTTTACAAGTTAGGTGATAAGCAATTACAATAGTTGTTCCATAGAATTTATCTGAAGCAAGACAGGTGCAGCTAACTTGAATAGTGGATAAGTTGAAGATAGCTGTAGCTGGGTTGGTTTATAGTAAAACTTTGGTAACAGGCAAAAAAGGCTTTTGATATGTAACTCTTATCACAGAGGTTTTACTTAGCTTCCGGTAATTAGAAAACAGGTTCCCGAGTTCTCCTCAGAGGCGGTTATATCAAATGAGATATGTGAAGAGTTCAGCTTTAGTCGTGGATGAGGAGAGGTGAAGGGAACGTGAAGAGTCTTCCAGTCCGGTCCGGTAACAGATGGCTTTCACAACAAAGTTTGTAGCCGGTTCGTGAGTACGGAACGTAGTTCAATAATCCAGCGTCTATCAGCTGGTGCGGTCGCATTAAGTAAGGAGACCGTGTCATAAGGGGGTGTGGCTAAGCTCCGTGGAACCCGGAAGTAAGAGGATACCATAATTAAGGCATGACAATAATCTTCTTTTGATAGGTAATAAGAAGCCGGCGATTGCCTGGGTAATTGGTCATTCGTTTATATTTTGGGCCCAGAAGAGGGCAAAAGAACGGTCATATGGTGAAAATCTGCGGGCTAGAGTTCACTCTCGCGAGATCGGGAGTGTTGCCATGGCAATGCTCCGGATCTCGCAAGAGGAACCCGGTGGTTCCGCCGGGTCCTCCTCTCCCTCCCCAGTCGCATGTCTATTCAAGTGCAGGCCTCGGCCCATGGCCACCGCGGCCCACCGGGCATTTGCCCGGTGTGCCCGATGGACAGTCCGGGCCTGGAGGGCATTATGATAAATAAGAAAGGGAATGCAAACTTGGGCAAATAGAAAGGGAAATATTCAACTCAACTACTTGTCCAGCTCTGCTTTTATATCCTCCCTTTTCAAAGTAGATATTCCCAATTTCTGGTGTCCTGATAGTTCTCTATGCAAATATTACCCTCTAACTGCTGTTTCTTTCTTCTTTCTTTATTACCAGGGAGAATATTCCTGTTCAGGGAAAGATATGGTGGATACGATGTTTTAGCAGCAATGCTGTCCTCATTTTCTTTCTATTCTTCCTGTCGACTCCTTCAGTTTTTACAAAAACATTTGAGATATTGGACGTCACCAAAAAAGCTTACCAACTGCTCGTAAGTAACGTTAACTGTAATCTACTACATTACAATGGGAATAATTACAAAGAAAGGTTCCAATGGAGGCAGGATGTAGATTATAATGGACTATTACCACCTCTACAAAACCTGGGTGCAGACAGTCTATATAATGTAATGGACTATTACCACCTCTACAAGACCTGGGTGCAGTCAGTCTGTATAATGTAATAGACTATTACCACCTCTACAAGACCTGGGTGCAGACAGTCTGTATACAGTAGTGGACTTTTACCACCTCTACAAGACCTGGGTACAGACAGTCTCTATAATGTAATGGACTATTAGCTCCTCTGATTGTACCAAGGATATATGGACTCCTGGACTTGTTTAGTTGCATTATCATCAATACAGTGTGTAGTAAAGCTCATCATAATAAATACAGTGACTGCCTCTAATATTTGATCTAATGTGATTTTATTTTATTTGCTCTTACAGAAATCTGGTATAAAAATCGGCTTCCCTGCAGTCGCGCTGTTTTTATTTTCTTGCCTGTTGCGATCTATGGTCTACCAGTCATCACTATTGGAGTGTCACTGGACAAAGTAAGTCCTTTGTATCTGTCTGCAATGTAAATGTATCTACTTATTTAGATGGGTAACTTTTAGATGGCTGTGCATGCAAGAACTGGGACACTCCAAGCACCATAGCAATTTATGGCCTTTAATTAGGTAATGGCACAATAGATAAATATTTAAAATACAGGAGAGCGCACTCTTAAATAATAAATATAGATATGAATAAAATAAAATATGTAGGTATAAGGTTTAGCAGCTAGACATAAAGCAAAACTCCTTAAAGATCGTGCCCTAAGTATATGAATAAAAAATGTCAGCGCTATATACGGTAGCTTCCTCTGTACTCCTCTCCCTCCTCTACATCCCCTCTGTGTGGTCTCTGTAGTCGTTCTTTTGGTTTCTGATTTTGAAAACGGGGATTCGTAAATAAATGGCGTGGTCCTAAAAAATCCTTCCCCCAGTGTGATTAGAGTGATTATTGGACTTCTCAAATGTGTTGTCCTCTTTTTGTGATAGTGCTTCAAATCTATTGGACATTCGCTCTGTTTGGGGAAAAATTTTCTGTTGTGGTTGTGGTACTTTAGACTGGAAATTGGATGAATTTTTCCGTTTTTTATTGGTTACTAAAGTCCAGCCTTTCTCTCTAGGTGTCTTTGGGGTAGGGTTAAATTGCTTAGATCTAGATATCTCGTGGTGATAATGATTCTTATTAGCTTCACCATCTCCTTGATAGGGGTTGTGTGTGCCCCTAGTCCCATACTCTGTGCGTTTATTCTGGAAAGTGTCCCTTCTTACGGTAGTTTCTTACCCTGTTCTCCTGAAAGTCTTGTTGATCCCTCTCAAATTTCTTTTTCTTAATATTGATAGTTTCTTCAAAATTTCTATCTAACTTTTTCTCTATTTTTTCCATTAATAAAACACAATCTGGAAGTTCCAGATATGGTGTTAAAATATCTTTCAAGTTGCCTATTTCCTCATCTAGTTTAGTTAACATTCTTTTCCTTGTGCAAATAATATGGTTAATGAGTTCAAATGAGCAGTGATCCAAAATACGATCCCAGGCGACATTGAATTCAATGTCGTCCTTATCAGCTGCTGATTGAAGCATCGGTCTCAGACCCCATGGTATAATACGATTATCCCAATATTTCTCCAACGCCGCTATTTCTAGCTTAATTCTCATCTCTTTAATAATACATTTCTCCAATAAAAATATGTTTTCTCCAATGAATACTATCTCTGTTTGATAGTGGTGCTTCATCTTGTTTTAAAGCTAAATCGATCTTACATTGATCTCTATAGGTAAAAAGAGACATGATGTCTCTAAATGCTGCTCTTCCTCTTTAAGGAAAGAATGGAAATAGATAAATATTTAAAATACAGGAGAGCACACTCTTAAATAATAAATATAGATATGAATAAAATAAAATAAAATAAAATATGTAGGTATAAGGTTTAGCAGCTAGACATAAAGCAAAACTCCTTAAAGATCGTGCCCTAAGTACATGAATAAAAAATGTCAGCGCTATATACGGTAGCCTTTCAATAAGGCAACCTATAAAAAATGTGCAAAAAATCAAACAGATCTCTGTGAATTAGTGGTATACATATAAGAACACTTGAATCCCACAGTAAGTTAGACTTATGCACAAAAAATAAGTAAAAGAAAAAATGCTTAAGAGTCCATACAGTCTTATAAGAGAGTCTTGAAGGGGTTAATCTTGTATTGTAGTAGGAGATACACTGTAGCTTTTTTCGTGGATAATACCTTCAAAAGATACAAAAAAGAGCTTGCATAGTGTAAAACCGTATTTAATAAGTAAAAAGATACCCTTCCCCCCAAATGGAACCCTTACGTTAGCAAGTAGTGATACTTGTTTCCAAGATATCACAAAATACACTTTGTATAGTCAGAGGCTGTGCAGCCGTTTACCGTCCGCTGTTCTCAGCAGTATTCAAAAGTTCCCGCCCGATCTCAGCGCTGATACGGTGGGTTCTAGCCTGCAAGATGGGAGCATCAGCGTGTGGTTGATTCTAAGCCGGCTGTGGACATCAGACCTCTGCACCCGATGACACTTCAACGCGTTTCACCCGCTTTGCCGGGCTTTTTCAAGATAGTGTATCGGCTGAACAGGACATCTTTAAATACATTTCCATCTGATCAACTAATAATAAACTGCTGATCGTCTCATAGTATTTAACACATAAAATACAGAGGATAAATAAAATCCGGTCCTTCTTTAACATAAAAGTATATAAAATACAAATACCTAATATAAATTATAAAATATAGAGAAAACATTTTGGAGGAAACATTATAGTACATAGGTTGTATTCATGCAGAGGAAAATAGAGTACATTATAAAACAAGAGGTAGGTGGTATATTCCATATATACATAGTACAGTTAATTATAATTACTTTTAAACTTCCCTCATTTATACCCATTAATAAAAAGGGCACAGTCATAAGTAAAGTGAGGGAAAAAAATAATAATAATGATGAGAAAAAAATCATAAAAATGAGAAAAAAATCGTCATCAATCGTTGAGTAAAGATAAATGGAGAAATATTTCTTAAAAGGTTATCCAAAAATAAAATATAAAAATATATATAATTTTGACAATGCAGTTAAAAAAATATACAAATGGAAAAATCCCATTTAAGAAATACAATTTAAAAAGTACAATTTATGATAATATAGTGGATATGCTTAGTAAAATCTAGTGCCCATATTCACCTTCTAGGGGTATTCATAGGGTAGAGCAACATATCAATACCCTAAAACGGGCAAAGGTGGTCGGGAAAATATATATATTATGTCAGTATTCCTAGTATGCAAATGAGGGGAACAGAAGCCCCATATTATAGTCTGTAACTTCAAATAACACCTAATAATGAAAGAGTCTCAAGTGTGGAAAGTTAGAAACTGAAAATTCTTAAAATGCAGTATACCCCGCTTATAAAAAACTAATAAAGTATGGTTCGCCTTAAGTTTAAAAATTCCAGGTCTAGGTGCCATATATAGGAGTTGATTACAGGATAAGAGTAAGTTTTTTTTGTCAGGTTTACAATGGGAAGATATTATAGTTAGTGATAAGAAAATGATGGTATTCATTAGCAAATCTAAAACAGATCAGGAAGGCAAAGGAAGATGGTTAACATTGCTGGAGATCCAAGGTTCTTTTTTGTGTCCGGTTAAGGTGACCGAAAATTACTTGTCAATTAGACCAAGGGTTGAAGGCCCATTTTTCATGCATAGGGACACCATTCCTTTGACTAAGTTCCAATTTACAAAGGTCTTTAAGTTATGCATAGACAAGTTAAATTTAGGCAAGGAGCGTTATTCATCTCATTCTTTTAGAATTGGAGCGGCAACAGAAGCAGCAAGGTGTGGTTTAAGTGATAGAATGATTCAAAGGTTGGGGAGATGGGAGTCTAATAGATTTCAATTATACGTTAGGCCTCATTTGATATAAAAAAATATATATATATATATTTTTGTGTATCGGCTCCATGTTATTAAAGTTTATAGATTTATATGAACATTGGCATATATGTTAATAATTGTCACGTTTAAACATTTGTTATGAAGGAACACAACTGCAGATTTCTTATAGCTTGAATATTTATTATAACAATTAGAAGATATTGTGACTTGAGTCCAGAATTACAGGCACTGTAGCTTTAAATAATAAACGGTTTCTTAAGTCCAGAATTACAGGCACTGTAGCTTTAAATAATAAACAATAGTTTAAGTCCAGAATTACAGGCACTGTAGCTTTAACTAATAAACGGTTGCTTAAGTCCAGAATTACAGGCACTGTAACTTTAAATAATAAACGGTTGCTTAAGTCCAGAATTACAGGCACTGTAGCTTTAAATAATAAACGATTGCTTAAGTCCAGAATTACAGGCACTGTAGCTTTAACTAATAAACGGTTGCTTAAGTCCAGAATTACAGGCACTGTAGCTTTAAATAATAGACGGTTGTATTTAGCAGGTTCTGAATCATTAGAGTCAGCAAGTGAGTTTACAAGTTAGGTGATAAGCAATTACAATAGTTGTTCCATAGAATTTATCTGAAGCAAGACAGGTGCAGCTAACTTGAATAGTGGATAAGTTGAAGATAGCTGTAGCTGGGTTGGTTTATAGTAAAACTTTGGTAACAGGCAAAAAAGGCTTTTGATATGTAACTCTTATCACAGAGGTTTTACTTAGCTTCCGGTAATTAGAAAACAGGTTCCCGAGTTCTCCTCAGAGGCGGTTATATCAAATGAGATATGTGAAGAGTTCAGCTTTAGTCGTGGATGAGGAGAGGTGAAGGGAACGTGAAGAGTCTTCCAGTCCGGTCCGGTAACAGATGGCTTTCACAACGAAGTTTGTAGCCGGTTCGTGAGTACGGAACGTAGTTCAATAATCCAGCGTCTATCAGCTGGTGCGGTCGCATTAAGTAAGGAGACCGTGTCATAAGGGGGTGTGGCTAAGCTCCGTGGAACCCGGAAGTAAGAGGATACCATAATTAAGGCATGACAATAATCTTCTTTTGATAGGTAATAAGAAGCCGGCGATTGCCTGGGTAATTGGTCATTCGTTTATATTTTGGGCCCAGAAGAGGGCAAAAGAACGGTCATATGGTGAAAATCTGCGGGCTAGAGTTCACTCTCGCGAGATCGGGAGTGTTGCCATGGCAATGCTCCGGATCTCGCATAAGGAACCCGGTGGTTCCGCCGGGTCCTCCTCTCCCTCCCCAGTCGCATGTCTATTCAAGTGCAGGCCTCGGCCCATGGCCACCGCGGCCCACCGGGCATTTGCCCGGTGTGCCCGATGGACAGTCCGGGCCTGGAGGGCATTATGATAAATAAGAAAGGGAATGCAAACTTGGGCAAATAGAAAGGGAAATATTCAACTCAACTACTTGTCCAGCTCTGCTTTTATATCCTCCCTTTTCAAAGTAGATATTCCCAATTTCTGGTGTCCTGATAGTTCTCTATGCAAATATTACCCTCTAACTGCTGTTTCTTTCTTCTTTCTTTATTACCAGGGAGAATGTTCCTGTTCAGGGAAAGATATGGTGGATACGATGTTTTAGCAGCAATGCTGTCCTCATTTTCTTTCTATTCTTCCTGTCGACTCCTTCAGTTTTTACAAAAACATTCGAGATATTGGACGTCACCAAAAAAGCTTACCAACTGCTCGTAAGTAACGTTAACTGTAATCTACTACATTACAATGGGAATAATTACAAAGAAAGGTTCCAATGGAGGCAGGATGTAGATTATAATGGACTATTACCACCTCTACAAAACCTGGGTGCAGACAGTCTATATAATGTAATGGACTATTACCACCTCTACAAGACCTGGGTGCAGTCAGTCTGTATAATGTAATAGACTATTACCACCTCTACAAGACCTGGGTACAGACAGTCTCTATAATGTAATGGACTATTAGCTCCTCTGATTGTACCAAGGATATATGGACTCCTGGACTTGTTTAGTTGCATTATCATCAATACAGTGTGTAGTAAAGCTCATCATAATAAATACAGTGACTGCCTCTAATATTTGATCTAATGTGATTTTATTTTATTTGCTCTTACAGAAATCTGGTATAAAAATCGGCTTCCCTGCAGTCGCGCTGTTTTTATTTTCTTGCCTGTTGCGATCTATGGTCTACCAGTCATCACTATTGGAGTGTCACTGGACAAAGTAAGTCCTTTGTATCTGTCTGCAATGTAAATGTATCTACTTATTTAGATGGGTAACTTTTAGATGGCTGTGCATGCAAGAACTGGGACACTCCAAGCACCATAGCAATTTATGGCCTTTAATTAGGTAATGGCACAATAGATAAATATTTAAAATACAGGAGAGCGCACTCTTAAATAATAAATATAGATATGAATAAAATAAAATATGTAGGTATAAGGTTTAGCAGCTAGACATAAAGCAAAACTCCTTAAAGATCGTGCCCTAAGTATATGAATAAAAAATGTCAGCGCTATATACGGTAGCCTCCTCTGTACTCCTCTCCCTCCTCTACATCCCCTCTGTGTGGTCTCTTTAGTCGTTCTTTTGGTTTCTGATTTTGAAAACGGGGATTCGTAAATAAATGGCGTGGTCCTAAAAAATCCTTCCCCCCAGTGTGATTAGAGTGATTATTGGACTTCTCAAATGTGTTGTCCTCTTTTTGTGATAGTGCTTCAAATCTATTGGACATTCGCTCTGTTTGGGGAAAAATTTTCTGTTGTGGTTGTGGTACTTTAGACTGGAAATTGGATGAATTTTTCCGTTTTTTATTGGTTACTAAAGTCCAGCCTTTCTCTCTAGGTGTCTTTGGGGTAGGGTTAAATTGCTTAGATCTAGATATCTCGTGGTGATAATGATTCTTATTAGCTTCACCATCTCCTTGATAGGGGTTGTGTGTGCCCCTAGTCCCATACTCTGTGCGTTTATTCTGGAAAGTGTCCCTTCTTACGGTAGTTTCTTACCCTGTTCTCCTGAAAGTCTTGTTGATCCCTCTCAAATTTCTTTTTCTTAATATTGATAGTTTCTTCAAAATTTCTATCTAACTTTTTCTCTATTTTTTCCATTAATAAAACACAATCTGGAAGTGCCAGATATGGTGTTAAAATATCTTTCAAGTTGCCTATTTCCTCATCTAGTTTAGTTAACATTCTTTTCCTTGTGCAAATAATATGGTTAATGAGTTCAAATGAGCAGTGATCCAAAATACGATCCCAGACGACATTGAATTCAATGTCGTCCTTATCAGCTGCTGATTGAAGCATCGGTCTCAGACCCCATGGTATAATACGATTATCCCAATATTTCTCCAACGCCGCTATTTCTAGCTTAATTCTCATCTCTTTAATAATACATTTCTCCAATAAAAATATGTTTTCTCCAATGAATACTATCTCTGTTTGATAGTGGTGCTTCATCTTGTTTTAAAGCTAAATCGATCTTACATTGATCTCTATAGGTAAAAAGAGACATGATGTCTCTAAATGCTGCTCTTCCTCTTTAAGGAAAGAATGGAAATAGATAAATATTTAAAATACAGGAGAGCACACTCTTAAATAATAAATATAGATATGAATAAAATAAAATAAAATATGTAGGTATAAGGTTTAGCAGCTAGACATAAAGCAAAACTCCTTAAAGATCGTGCCCTAAGTACATGAATAAAAAATGTCAGCGCTATATACGGTAGCCTTTCAATAAGGCAACCTATAAAAAATGTGCAAAAAATCAAACAGATCTCTGTGAATTAGTGGTATACATATAAGAACACTTGAATCCCACAGTAAGTTAGACTTATGCACAAAAAATAAGTAAAAGAAAAAATGCTTAAGAGTCCATACAGTCTTATAAGAGAGTCTTGAAGGGGTTAATCTTGTATTGTAGTAGGAGATACACTGTAGCTTTTTTCGTGGATAATACCTTCAAAAGATACAAAAAAGAGCTTGCATAGTGTAAAACCGTATTTAATAAGTAAAAAGATACCCTTCCCCCCAAATGGAACCCTTACGTTAGCAAGTAGTGATACTTGTTTCCAAGATATCACAAAATACACTTTGTATAGTCAGAGGCTGTGCAGCCGTTTACCGTCCGCTGTTCTCAGCAGTATTCAAAAGTTCCCGCCCGATCTCAGCGCTGATACGGTGGGTTCTAGCCTGCAAGATGGGAGCATCAGCGTGTGGTTGATTCTAAGCCGGCTGTGGACATCAGACCTCTGCACCCGATGACACTTCAACGCGTTTCACCCGCTTTGCCGGGCTTTTTCAAGATAGTGTATCGGCTGAACAGGACATCTTTAAATACATTTCCATCTGATCAACTAATAATAAACTGCTGATCGTCTCATAGTATTTAACACATAAAATACAGAGGATAAATAAAATCCGGTCCTTCTTTAACATAAAAGTATATAAAATACAAATACCTAATATAAATTATAAAATATAGAGAAAACATTTTGGAGGAAACATTATAGTACATAGGTTGTATTCATGCAGAGGAAAATAGAGTACATTATAAAACAAGAGGTAGGTGGTATATTCCATATATACATAGTACAGTTAATTATAATTACTTTTAAACTTCCCTCATTTATACCCATTAATAAAAAGGGCACAGTCATAAGTAAAGTGAGGGAAAAAAATAATAATAATGATGAGAAAAAAATCATAAAAATGAGAAAAAAATCGTCATCAATCGTTGAGTAAAGATAAATGGAGAAATATTTCTTAAAAGGTTATCCAAAAATAAAATATAAAAATATATATAATTTTGACAATGCAGTTAAAAAAATATACAAATGGAAAAATCCCATTTAAGAAATACAATTTAAAAAGTACAATTTATGATAATATAGTGGATATGCTTAGTAAAATCTAGTGCCCATATTCACCTTCTAGGGGTATTCATAGGGTAGAGCAACATATCAATACCCTAAAACGGGCAAAGGTGGTCGGGAAAATATATATATTATGTCAGTATTCCTAGTATGCAAATGAGGGGAACAGAAGCCCCATATTATAGTCTGTAACTTCAAATAACACCTAATAATGAAAGAGTCTCAAGTGTGGAAAGTTAGAAACTGAAAATTCTTAAAATGCAGTATACCCCGCTTATAAAAAACTAATAAAGTATGGTTCGCCTTAAGTTTAAAAATTCCAGGTCTAGGTGCCATATATAGGAGTTGATTACAGGATAAGAGTAAGTTTTTTTTGTCAGGTTTACAATGGGAAGATATTATAGTTAGTGATAAGAAAATGATGGTATTCATTAGCAAATCTAAAACAGATCAGGAAGGCAAAGGAAGATGGTTAACATTGCTGGAGATCCAAGGTTCTTTTTTGTGTCCGGTTAAGGTGACCGAAAATTACTTGTCAATTAGACCAAGGGTTGAAGGCCCATTTTTCATGCATAGGGACACCATTCCTTTGACTAAGTTCCAATTTACAAAGGTCTTTAAGTTATGCATAGACAAGTTAAATTTAGGCAAGGAGCGTTATTCATCTCATTCTTTTAGAATTGGAGCGGCAACAGAAGCAGCAAGGTGTGGTTTAAGTGATAGAATGATTCAAAGGTTGGGGAGATGGGAGTCTAATAGATTTCAATTATACGTTAGGCCTCATTTGATATAAAAAAAAATATATATATATATTTTTGTGTATCGGCTCCATGTTATTAAAGTTTATAGATTTATATGAACATTGGCATATATGTTAATAATTGTCACGTTTAAACATTTGTTATGAAGGAACACAACTGCAGATTTCTTATAGCTTGAATATTTATTATAACAATTAGAAGATATTGTGACTTGAGTCCAGAATTACAGGCACTGTAGCTTTAAATAATAAACGGTTTCTTAAGTCCAGAATTACAGGCACTGTAGCTTTAAATAATAAACAATAGTTTAAGTCCAGAATTACAGGCACTGTAGCTTTAACTAATAAACGGTTGCTTAAGTCCAGAATTACAGGCACTGTAACTTTAAATAATAAACGGTTGCTTAAGTCCAGAATTACAGGCACTGTAGCTTTAAATAATAAATGATTGCTTAAGTCCAGAATTACAGGCACTGTAGCTTTAACTAATAAACGGTTGCTTAAGTCCAGAATTACAGGCACTGTAGCTTTAAATAATAGACGGTTGTATTTAGCAGGTTCTGAATCATTAGAGTCAGCAAGTGAGTTTACAAGTTAGGTGATAAGCAATTACAATAGTTGTTCCATAGAATTTATCTGAAGCAAGACAGGTGCAGCTAACTTGAATAGTGGATAAGTTGAAGATAGCTGTAGCTGGGTTGGTTTATAGTAAAACTTTGGTAACAGGCAAAAAAGGCTTTTGATATGTAACTCTTATCACAGAGGTTTTACTTAGCTTCCAGTAATTAGAAAACAGGTTCCCGAGTTCTCCTCAGAGGCGGTTATATCAAATGAGATATGTGAAGAGTTCAGCTTTAGTCGTGGATGAGGAGAGGTGAAGGGAACGTGAAGAGTCTTCCAGTCCGGTCCGGTAACAGATGGCTTTCACAACGAAGTTTGTAGCCGGTTCGTGAGTACGGAACGTAGTTCAATAATCCAGCGTCTATCAGCCGGTGCGGTCGTATTAAGTAAGGAGACCGTGTCATAAGGGGGTGTGGCTAAGCTCCGTGGAACCCGGAAGTAAGAGGATACCATAATTAAGGCATGACAATAATCTTCTTTTGATAGGTAATAAGAAGCCGGCGATTGCCTGGGTAATTGGTCATTCGTTTATATTTTGGGCCCAGAAGAGGGCAAAAGAACGGTCATATGGTGAAAATCTACTACATTACAATGGGAATAATTACAAAGAAAGGTTCCAATGGAGGCAGGATGTAGATTATAATGGACTATTACCACCTCTACAAAACCTGGGTGCAGACAGTCTATATAATGTAATGGACTATTACCACCTCTACAAGACCTGGGTGCAGTCAGTCTGTATAATGTAATAGACTATTACCACCTCTACAAGACCTGGGTGCAGACAGTCTGTATACAGTAGTGGACTTTTACCACCTCTACAAGACCTGGGTACAGACAGTCTCTATAATGTAATGGACTATTAGCTCCTCTGATTGTACCAAGGATATATGGACTCCTGGACTTGTTTAGTTGCATTATCATCAATACAGTGTGTAGTAAAGCTCATCATAATAAATACAGTGACTGCCTCTAATATTTGATCTAATGTGATTTTATTTTATTTGCTCTTACAGAAATCTGGTATAAAAATCGGCTTCCCTGCAGTCGCGCTGTTTTTATTTTCTTGCCTGTTGCGATCTATGGTCTACCAGTCATCACTATTGGAGTGTCACTGGACAAAGTAAGTCCTTTGTATCTGTCTGCAATGTAAATGTATCTACTTATTTAGATGGGTAACTTTTAGATGGCTGTGCATGCAAGAACTGGGACACTCCAAGCACCATAGCAATTTATGGCCTTTAATTAGGTAATGGCACAATAGATAAATATTTAAAATACAGGAGAGCGCACTCTTAAATAATAAATATAGATATGAATAAAATAAAATATGTAGGTATAAGGTTTAGCAGCTAGACATAAAGCAAAACTCCTTAAAGATCGTGCCCTAAGTATATGAATAAAAAATGTCAGTGCTATATACGGTAGCCTCCTCTGTACTCCTCTCCCTCCTCTACATCCCCTCTGTGTGGTCTCTGTAGTCGTTCTTTTGGTTTCTGATTTTGAAAACGGGGATTCGTAAATAAATGGCGTGGTCCTAAAAAATCCTTCCCCCCAGTGTGATTAGAGTGATTATTGGACTTCTCAAATGTGTTGTCCTCTTTTTGTGATAGTGCTTCAAATCTATTGGACATTCGCTCTGTTTGGGGAAAAGTTTTCTGTTGTGGTTGTGGTACTTTAGACTGGAAATTGGATGAATTTTTCCGTTTTTTATTGGTTACTAAAGTCCAGCCTTTCTCTCTAGGTGTCTTTGGGGTAGGGTTAAATTGCTTAGATCTAGATATCTCATGGTGATAATGATTCTTATTAGCTTCACCATCTCCTTGATAGGGGTTGTGTGTGCCCCTAGTCCCATACTCTGTGCGTTTATTCTGGAAAGTGTCCCTTCTTATGGTAGTTTCTTACCCTGTTCTCCTGAAAGTCTTGTTGATCCCTCTCAAATTTCTTTTTCTTAATATTTTTTTTTTTTTGTCAATCTGTATTTTATTGAGGCATAGTAAATGGGATACATAATGAAGAGAGGGAAATGTACAGTAAGAATACAGTATAGGGTTCAGTAACAATGACATCTAACATTTCCTTAGTACTTGTACCTCATTTTTATCTTTTATGGTTTAACTTTGCTTTTATAATCAGGTTCAGTCAACATGCAGTTGAAGTCGCTTAGCAGTAACTAGTTGTGTGAGATTAAGTGTGTAAGCTGTGTATAGGGTAAATGTGCGGATTCAACATTTCCCTGCTGTGTGAGTATAGCTCAAATTGTTGGAACTCGCTAGCGCAACAGGCGATTAGCTACTTGCATTAGTTACAGGTTCCTGACTGCTTGATTAAATGTAAGCGTGCTTAATACGAGTTAACCATTCCTCCTCCAATGTAACAATTAGTTAGGCGTTATTGTGTGGGAACTATCTGCTGAAGTGAGATGCGAAGCGTGAAACTGTTCTAGTGTGTCTTGGAGGGTGACTGATTTAACATTGCACTCGTACAATATTTCCATGTTAACAATATACGCTAAGTACCAGCTGTGTAGCTGTCCCTGTCATAATGGATTAAGTCGTCGCTTAGTGACAGCCGTTTATGATCAATATTCAGGTACTCCGCTGCAGTGTCTTTTGTATGGTAGCAGTAGGTCCCCTTAAACATGTTATGCATGAACATGTACTGGTGCCAGCATTATAAATAACAATTACAGGCTATTCAACTTTGCCTAGCTAACCATATAACATCCATTAGTGCCTTTACATCTTGAGCGATTGAAAGGTAGTATGGTAACAATAAGAAATGCGTATAACAAGAAAAACAGTACATGGTGGGCCTCGTTAAGTATAGGCATATGTCCTAAATTTTGCCTGTGTAATGCTCAATAGACGGTGTAATGAGGGCATAATTTTTTAAACATTTAGTACCCCTTATGGCTGTATAAAGCACTCAAACACCATTGTAGTCGTACAGTTAATCTATCGTACCGTGAATGAGGCTGGAATAACATAGTATAGTCACATGTGAAGTTAGTCTAATAAATGCAGGTTGGTACTGCAGTACTGCAAGACTTATACCAGATGGTGATACATAGTTAACATGTGTATGCATATGTAAGGGCATTGTTGGAGGCTGAGAGTGTGTGGCCCCGTATTCATGAGTACTGAGGAACAGTATATGTATTTATGTGGACCGGGCTGAGTGGGAGCGTGGAGCGTGAGAGAA
Organism: Pelobates fuscus; assembly: GCF_036172605.1. NCBI lineage: Eukaryota > Metazoa > Chordata > Amphibia > Anura > Pelobatidae > Pelobates > Pelobates fuscus. Next base: position 432,441,791 of record NC_086318.1, read on the forward strand.
GCTCCATACACACAATGACCGGAGAGGCCATGCTAGGTGGTCTCATGAGTGGTTGTCCCATGTGTGTGTGTTCGTTGACCCCTTACTTGGTGGGCTTCGGGGAGGGGGGGTTGGTGGGGTTATACTAGTGGTATTTGAGTAGGCCCTAACTTGTCAGTTGTTTTCGTGGGTATCGCGGAAACCGCTAATTGCGTAAGTGGTATGTGGATCGACACCTGCGAGCTGGCCCTGTGGCATCGGGAGGTGTTACATGGATGTGTGCCCCATTGGTTACCTTAATTTGACATATAGGTAAGCGTAGAACTGGTAAAAGAAAGAAAAACATAATTAACTCTGGCAATATGGCAGCTTGCCAAGCAGCAATCAAGCGTGTCAAGCGTCCGCTATCAGGGTTTCTCTCCTCCTCGGCACGAAGGGAGCGGTCCTGTTGGGGTCCCATGCATGTGAGCTGGTGGGCACGTCAGCTGGTTCTGGTCTCTGTGGGAGCTTCAACGAGTTGAGGAAAGAGTCTGCTTCCTGGGTGGAAGCGAGGTGCAGGGTAGTGCCGTTGTGGTCTACAGACAAGGTTTTGGGCGTTGTCCAACAGTAGGTTATCTTGGCTTCTTGGAGGCGTCGGGTCACTGGGCGTAGGGTTCGTCTCCATTGAAGTGTGGTTCGTGGTAAGTCTCGGTAAAAGTCCAGACCCGCAGATTCAAAGTCCAGTGGTGTCTTGCCCCTCAGCGCTGCAAAGATGGTGTTTCTATCCGCCTGTGTGTGGCATCTGACGATGACATCCCTGGTTGCTTGAGGTGGTGCTTGTGGCGATTTGCGGGTGCGAAACATCTCCGCGATGGCCAGTTTTTTAGCCTGTGCGTGAGGCAATATGGCGGTTAATAGTCGCCTAATATAATGTGGTAGCTCTGACGGGCTGATGTCTTCGGGGATTCCCCTGATTTTAACATTGCATTTACGGCTCCTCTCCTCATTTGCCTCTAGCTTGTTGAGCAAAGTTGTGTGAGAGGACGTAATTTGTGACACCGTGTCTTTAAGGCCTTTTATTTCTTGTTGCATGTCTATGATATCTTCCTCTGAGGCTTTTACGCGGTCTGTGACTGCTTGGATCTCCGTTTTTATCATGGCCATGTCTGCCGCAGCCATTCGTTTTAGTTCCAGTAGTAAGTTTTTGATGTCCAGTTTGGTGGCTGGTGTTAGCGCATCTGGGTCAGCCTGTGTGTCATGGGGTGATTGCTGGTCCATTGCTTCTCCCTCTGCATAGTCCGAGCATGTGGAGTTAGTTTCTGGGTCAGGCGTGGCCGCCATTTTTGGGCCCGTCGGGCGCTGGAGCATGGCGCTGATGTCGTGGGTATCTCTACCCGCCCCTGCCGCCGTCCGCTGGGATTTTCTTCCCATAGTGTCCGGGTCGGTATGTTTGCTCTTTGCTGGCTGTGCGGGTATAGAGAGTGCCACGTTGTATAGCGCCGTTTCGAGGGCCCTATAGTCTGTGTAGGCCTTGGTTTTGCGGCGGACTTTCCGACCCGTCTGCTGGAATGTAAAGGGCATCAGTCGGGTGTCTGCTGTGCTCTCCCGGTCTGCCCACCGGGTTCCAGAGGTATGTGGGCTCTTTTAGTTCTATTTTCTCGCTGTTTGTAAGTCGCTTTGGCCGGAGCTCCTCGCATGTGCGACCGCTTGGTTCCGTGGCTAAGCTCCGCCCCCTCTTTTTCTTAATATTGATAGTTTCTTCAAAATTTCAATCTAACTTTTTCTCTATTTTTTCCATTAATAAAACACAATCTGGAAGTTCCAGATATGGTGTTAAAATATCTTTCAAGTTGCCTATTTCCTCATCTAGTTTAGTTAACATTCTTTTCCTTGTGCAAATAATATGGTTAATGAGTTCAAATGAGCAGTGATCCAAAATACGATCCCAGACGACATTGAATTCAATGTCGTCCTTATCAGCTGCTGATTGAAGCATCGGTCTCAGACCCCATGGTATAATACGATTATCCCAATATTTCTCCAACGCCGCTATTTCTAGCTTAATTCTCATCTCTTTAATAATACATTTCTCCAATAAAAATATGTTTTCTCCAATGAATACTATCTCTGTTTGATAGTGGTGCTTCATCTTGTTTTAAAGCTAAATCGATCTTACATTGATCTCTATAGGTAAAAAGAGACATGATGTCTCTAAATGCTGCTCTTCCTCTTTAAGGAAAGAATGGAAATAGATAAATATTTAAAATACAGGAGAGCACACTCTTAAATAATAAATATAGATATGAATAAAATAAAATAAAATATGTAGGTATAAGGTTTAGCAGCTAGACATAAAGCAAAACTCCTTAAAGATCGTGCCCTAAGTACATGAATAAAAAATGTCAGCGCTATATACGGTAGCCTTTCAATAAGGCAACCTATAAAAAATGTGCAAAAAATCAAACAGATCTCTGTGAATTAGTGGTATACATATAAGAACACTTGAATCCCACAGTAAGTTAGACTTATGCACAAAAAATAAGTAAAAGAAAAATTGCTTATGAGTCCATACAGTCTTATAAGAGAGTCTTGAAGGGGTTAATCTTGTATTGTAGTAGGAGATACACTGTAGCTTTTTTCGTGGATAATACCTTCAAAAGATACAAAAAAGAGCTTGCATAGTGTAAAACCGTATTTATAAAGTAAAAAGATACCCTTCCCCCCAAATGGAACCCTTACGTTAGCAAGTAGTGATACTTGTTTCCAAGATATCACAAAATACACTTTGTATAGTCAGAGGCTGTGCAGCCGTTTACCGTCCGCTGTTCTCAGCAGTATTCAAAAGTTCCCGCCCGATCTCAGCGCTGATACGGTGGGTTCTAGCCTGCAAGATGGGAGCATCAGCGTGTGGTTGATTCTAAGCCGGCTGTGGACATCAGACCTCTGCACCCGATGACACTTCAACGCGTTTCACCCGCTTTGCCGGGCTTTTTCAAGATAGTGTATCGGCTGAACAGGACATCTTTAAATACATTTCCATCTGATCAACTAATAATAAACTGCTGATCGTCTCATAGTATTTAACACATAAAATACAGAGGATAAATAAAATCCGATCCTTCTTTAACATAAAAGTATATAAAATACAAATACCTAATATAAATTATAAAATATAGAGAAAACATTTTGGAGGAAACATTATAGTACATAGGTTGTATTCATGCAGAGGAAAATAGAGTACATTATAAAACAAGAGGTAGGTGGTATATTCCATATATACATAGTACAGTTAATTATAATGACTTTTAAACTTCCCTCATTTATACCCATTAATAAAAAGGGCACAGTCATAAGTAAAGTGAGGGAAAAAAATAATAATAATGATGAGAAAAAAATCATAAAAATGAGAAAAAAATCGTCATCAATCGTTGAGTAAAGATAAATGGAGAAATATTTCTTAAAAGGTTATCCAAAAATAAAATATAAAAATATATATAATTTTGACAATGCAGTTAAAAAAATATACAAATGGAAAAATCCCATTTAAGAAATACAATTTAAAAAGTACAATTTATGATAATATAGTGGATATGCTTCGTAAAATCTAGTGCCCATATTCACCTTCTAGAGGTATTCATAGGGTAGAGCAACATATCAATACCCTAAAACGGGCAAAGGTGGTCGGGAAAATATATATATTATGTCAGTATTCCTAGTATGCAAATGAGGGGAACAGAAGCCCCATATTAGTCTGTAACTTCAAATAACACCTAATAATGAAAGAGTCTCAAGTGTGGAAAGTTAGAAACTGAAAATTCTTAAAATGCAGTATACCCCGCTTATAAAAAACTAATAAAGTATGGTTCGCCTTAAGTTTAAAAATTCCAGGTCTAGGTGCCATATATAGAAGTTGATTACAGGATAAGAGTAAGTTTTGTTTGTCAGGTTTACAATGGGAAGATATTATAGTTAGTGATAAGAAAATGATGGTATTCATTAGCAAATCTAAAACAGATCAGGAAGGCAAAGGAAGATGGTTAACATTGCTGGAGATCCAAGGTTCTTTTTTGTGTCCGGTTAAGGTGACCGAAAATTACTTGTCAATTAGACCAAGGGTTGAAGGCCCATTTTTCATGCATAGGGACACCATTCCTTTGACTAAGTTCCAATTTACAAAGGTCTTTAAGTTATGCATAGACAAGTTAAATTTAGGCAAGGAGCGTTATTCATCTCATTCTTTTAGAATTGGAGCGGCAACAGAAGCAGCAAGGTGTGGTTTAAGTGATAGAATGATTCAAAGGTTGGGGAGATGGGAGTCTAATAGATTTCAATTATACGTTAGGCCTCATTTGATATAAAAAAATATATATATATTTTTTTTGTGTATCGGCTCCATGTTATTAAAGTTTATAGATTTATATGAACATTGGCATATATGTTAATAATTGTCACGTTTAAACATTTGTTATGAAGGAACACAACTGCAGATTTCTTATAGCTTGAATATTTATTATAACAATTAGAAGATATTGTGACTTGAGTCCAGAATTACAGGCACTGTAGCTTTAAATAATAAACGGTTTCTTAAGTCCAGAATTACAGGCACTGTAGCTTTAAATAATAAACAATAGTTTAAGTCCAGAATTACAGGCACTGTAGCTTTATCTAATAAACGGTTGCTTAAGTCCAGAATTAAAGGCACTGTAACTTTAAATAATAAACGGTTGCTTAAGTCCAGAATTACAGGCACTGTAGCTTTAAATAATAAACGATTGCTTAAGTCCAGAATTACAGGCACTGTAGCTTTAACTAATAAACGGTTGCTTAAGTCCAGAATTACAGGCACTGTAGCTTTAAATAATAGACGGTTGTATTTAGCAGGTTCTGAATCATTAGAGTCAGCAAGTGAGTTTACAAGTTAGGTGATAAGCAATTACAATAGTTGTTCCATAGAATTTATCTGAAGCAAGACAGGTGCAGCTAACTTGAATAGTGGATAAGTTGAAGATAGCTGTAGCTGGGTTGGTTTATAGTAAAACTTTGGTAACAGGCAAAAAAGGCTTTTGATATGTAACTCTTATCACAGAGGTTTTACTTAGCTTCGGTAATTAGAAAACAGGTTCCCGAGTTCTCCTCAGAGGCGGTTATATCAAATGAGATATGTGAAGAGTTCAGCTTTAGTCGTGGATGAGGAGAGGTGAAGGGAACGTGAAGAGTCTTCCAGTCCGGTCCGGTAACAGATGGCTTTCACAACGAAGTTTGTAGCCGGTTCGTGAGTACGGAACGTAGTTCAATAATCCAGCGTCTATCAGCTGGTGCGGTCGCATTAAGTAAGGAGACCGTGTCATAAGGGGGTGTGGCTAAGCTCCGTGGAACCCGGAAGTAAGAGGATACCATAATTAAGGCATGACAGTACCCTCTCTTTATTGAGCAACCTCTGGGTGCTATTGACATGGTTTAGAAGGGTAGCGTTTGTGGAATTTGGAAATTAACTTGTCAGCATGAATGACAGAGGAGTTTTCCCAAGTATCTTCATCAATTCCATATCCTTTCCATCTAATGAGGTATTGTAAAGAGCCACGATGAATCCTTGAATCCAGTATTCTTTGAATTTCGTATTCTCCTTCACCCTGGACTAATATAGGATCAGGAGAAGTAGTGACATTTCTATGGAAAGGGTCAGGATGGTGAGGTTTTAGTAAGGACACATGGAAAACAGGATGGAGTTTCAAAGTATGTGGAAGCTTCAATTTAACAACATTACGGTTGATAATCGATATTATTGGAAAAGGACCAAGAAAAAGGGAACTTAACTTCTTTGATGGACGGTTTGTGGAGATGTTTTTTGAGGAAAGCCAGACAAGATCACCAATTACATAAGAGGGAGGAGGTTGTCTTTTTGTATCAAAAAACTTCTTTTGATTGGATGACGCCAATTCTAGATTTTCATGTAATTTCTTGAATAAAGAGGACATGTGAGAGATTTGATTCGAAACGGAGGGGTTAGATGAAGAAACTGTCTGAGCAGGAAATGAGGAGGGATGAAATCCATAATTGGATAAAAATGGAGTCATTTTGCTGCTGGTATGAAAAGAGTTGTTGTATGCAAATTCTGCCATGGGTAACCATGTTATCCAATCATCTTGTAAGTGAGAACAATAACATCGTAGATATTGCTCTAAGCATTGGTTGACTCTTTCAGTTTGTCCATCAGTTTGAGGATGATATGCGGATGATAGTTTACGTTGGATATGAAGAGTAGCACATAATGCATTCCAGAATTTGGAGGTAAATTGAGTTCCTCGGTCTGAAATGATTTCGTCTGGCAGTCCATGAAGTTTCACTATATTGTCGAGGAATATTTTTGAGAGTTCAGAGGATGAGGGTAACTTCTTTAAAGGAATATAATGAGACATTTTCGTGAAGCGGTCCACTGCCACTAAAATGGTGGTATGATGTTGAGAAGGGGGTAGTTCCACCAAGAAGTCCATAGAAATGGATTGCCAAGGCCTTTCAGGAATCGGTAGATTCAATAATTGACCGAATGGGTGATGATGTACATGTTTGGATCTTTGGCAGGTAGAACAAGATTTGACATAAGATTCAATGGTTTGGTCTTGGCGAGGCCACCAATAGTATCTCTTAGACAATTCAAGGGTCTTTTTTATACCTGGATGACCTGCCAGAGGAGAATCATGAATAAATTCGAGTATTTTAGTTCTGAAAGAGGGAGGTACGTAAATCCGGTCATTGAAATAGTAGAGACCGTCTTTCTTGGATAATTTAACTGATTTAGGAAGTTCAAGAGCATCTTCACTGAGGTCCTTAAGGTCGTCAATAAGGGAAGATAAGATTCCAACGACTGTATGCGGAGGAGGTTCCAATTCAGTGTCTTTATGGATCCTGGAAAGGGCATCTGCCTTTTTGTTTCCAGACCCAGGTCTAAAGACGATTTGGAAATCGAACCGGGAAAAAAAGAGATTCCATCTTACTTGTCGAGCAGAAAGAGTCTTGTTGGAGTGAAGATATTCGAGGTTTTTATGGTCAGTATACACAATTAAAGGGGTTTGAGCACCTTCAAGAAGGTGTCTCCAGGTTTCTAAAGCCACTTTGATACTTAATAATTCTTTTTCCCCTATAGGATAATTCTTTTCGGCAGGAGACAATGAGCGTGAGAAGAAGGCGACTGGATGAAGAGGTTCTTGAGGAGTTTTATGTTGAGAGAGGACAGCTCCAATTGCAATTTCCGAAGCATCCGTTTCAAGGACATAAAGATATGAAGGGTTTGGAAGTTGAAGGACAGGAGCTGTTGTAAACTTTCTCTTTAATTCATCGAAGGCATTTTGAGCCTTCCCGTTCCAATTGAAGGGATGTTTTTTACTGTTAAGTTGATTGAGTGGGTGAGCTATCTCAGAGTAGTTTTTAATAAATTTTCTGTAGAAGTTGGCGAACCCTAGAAACCGCTGTAATTCTTTTACTGTAGAGGGAACAGGCCAGTTGATGATACAATCGATTTTTGAATTATCCATGCTTATTGAATGAGGGGAAATAACGTAACCTAAAAAGGTTATTTCATTGACGTGAAAAATACATTTTTCGGGTTTAGCGAATAGTTTGTGAGTTCTGAGTCTGGATAACACCCATCTGACATGTTTTTTATGTTCATCAGGAGTGTTGGAGTATATGAGAATATCATCTAAATAAATGATAACACAGACGTCCAATAGATCTCTAAAGATGTCATTTATAAAATGTTGAAAAGTTGCAGGGGCGTTGCAGAGGCCAAAAGGCATCACCAGATACTCGTAGAGGCCATATCTTGTTCGGAAAGCAGTTTTCCATTCATCGTTAGCCTTTATCCTGATGAGGTTATATGCCCCGCGAAGGTCAAGCTTAGTGTAGATGGTAGCAGTTTTTAATCGTTCAACCAGTTCATTGATCAGGGGAAGAGGATAACGATTTTTAACTGTTATTTTGTTTAAAGCTCTGTAATCAATGATGGGACGTATAGTCTGATCCTTATTTCTCACAAAAAACATACTTGAGGCAGCAGGTGAACTGGAGGGTCTAATGAACCCTTTCCGTAGGTTTTCATCCAGGTATTCTTTGAGAATTTGTAATTCAGACTCAGAGAGAGGGTAGATGTGCCCGAAAGGTACGGGGGCACCAGGTATGAGGTCTATAGGACAATCGTAGGAACGATGAGGTGGGAGCGTTTCAGCTTCCTTTTTACTGAATACGTCTGAAAAGTCTGAATAACAAGAAGGTATAGTTGGTTCTTTGGAGATCTGAAGGATTGGAATTTGTTGTAAACATGTTTCCTTACAATAATTGGAGTTAAAGGTGAGAGAGAAAGGAGACCAAGAAATTTGAGGGTTGTGGTTCCTTAACCAGTTGATCCCTATTATAACGGGATAGAGAGGTGATGGAATAACATCAAATATTAGATATTCAGTATGAATATGATTGGTGGTTACTTTAAGAGGGATGGTTTCATGAAGAATCGGTCCCGAGGAGATAAGGGAGCCGTCAATCACTCTAATAGGAACAGAAGTGTTTTTACGAACACAAGGAATTTTATTCTTTGTTACAAAGGTTGAATCGATGAATACCCCATTTGCACCAGAATCGATGATGGCTTCAGTCATAATTCTCTCCTTATCCCACTGTAGTATGAGAATTATAGGAGTGAACTGAGTGGTTGGTGTAGAGGGGAGTGCACTTAAGATAGCAGATGCATAGGCTTGCCTACCGCCCTTTGTCCGTTTCAACAAAGGACAATCAGAAACCAAGTGATCTTGAGAAGCACAATACATGCAGGGGTTTAATAGACGTCTTCGGTTCTTCTCTTCAGGAGTGAGAGGACTTCTTATTACTCCTATTTCCATAGGTTCGCTTGTTAAGGATGTTTTTTCAGGAGTCCTTGAAGGAGTGAAAGGTTTTCTTTCTTTTGAACTTGAGAGGGCTTTTTCGGCCTTTCTTTCTCTAAGTCTTCTGTCGATGCTGATTGATAGGTGAATCAGAGCGTTCAAAGTAGTAGGGAGTTCTGTTCTAGATAGTTTTATTTATTTATTTATTTATTATTGCCATTTATATAGCGCCAACAGATTCCGTAGCGCTTTACAATAGTTCATCTTTTACAGCTTCAGATAAGCCAATTCGAAACTGGTTGCGCAATGTGATGTCATTCCATTGCGTTTCTACTGCCCATCTTTTAAATTCAGCAATGTAATCTTCAACGGGTCTATGTTTTTGCTGTAGGGTTCTGATTGTTAAATCAGCTGTAGCTTGTTTGTTAGGATCTTCATAGAGAAGAGACATGGCTTCAAAAAATTCATCCAGTGAGTCTAAGATGGGGTCATCGTTTTCCAGAAAGGAATGGGCCCATGACATAGGTTCACCTCTAAGAAAGGAGATAACCGAACAAACCTTAGTTCTTTCTGTAGGATAAGATCTAGGTTTTAAAGCAATTAATAATTTGCAAGAATTAAGGAACTCCCCATATTTAGAACGATCTCCAGAGAACTTTTCAGGGTTACATACAGCAGGATCGCTAGCTGAGTGTAGAACAGTATGAGGAGTATGAGTTTGTAAATCTCTGACATAAGTGAGAATTCTTTCATTAGTAACTTGCAGTTCTTGCACACCTTGGGCTAGTGTATCGACTCGTTGATTCAGCGTAGTTATCGTAGAATCGAAATCTGCTGGATCCATTACAAGGGCTGGATTATTCTGTCACGTTTAAACATTTGTTATGAAGGAACACAACTGCAGATTTCTTATAGCTTGAATATTTATTATAACAATTAGAAGATATTGTGACTTGAGTCCAGAATTACAGGCACTGTAGCTTTAAATAATAAACGGTTTCTTAAGTCCAGAATTACAGGCACTGTAGCTTTAAATAATAAACAATAGTTTAAGTCCAGAATTACAGGCACTGTAGCTTTAACTAATAAACGGTTGCTTAAGTCCAGAATTACAGGCACTGTAACTTTAGATAATAAACGGTTGCTTAAGTCCAGAATTACAGGCACTGTAGCTTTAAATAATAAACGATTGCTTAAGTCCAGAATTACAGGCACTGTAGCTTTAACTAATAAACGGTTGCTTAAGTCCAGAATTACAGGCACTGTAGCTTTAAATAATAGACGGTTGTATTTAGCAGGTTCTGAATCATTAGAGTCAGCAAGTGAGTTTACAAGTTAGGTGATAAGCAATTACAATAGTTGTTCCATAGAATTTATCTGAAGCAAGACAGGTGCAGCTAACTTGAATAGTGGATAAGTTGAAGATAGCTGTAGCTGGGTTGGTTTATAGTAAAACTTTGGTAACAGGCAAAAAAGGCTTTTGATATGTAACTCTTATCACAGAGGTTTTACTTAGCTTCCGGTAATTAGAAAACAGGTTCCCGAGTTCTCCTCAGAGGCGGTTATATCAAATGAGATATGTGAAGAGTTCAGCTTTAGTCGTGGATGAGGAGAGGTGAAGGGAACGTGAAGAGTCTTCCAGTCCGGTCCGGTAACAGATGGCTTTCACAACGAAGTTTGTAGCCGGTTCGTGAGTACGGAACGTAGTTCAATAATCCAGCGTCTATCAGCTGGTGCGGTCGCATTAAGTAAGGAGACCGTGTCATAAGGGGGTGTGGCTAAGCTCCGTGGAACCCGGAAGTAAGAGGATACCATAATTAAGGCATGACAATAATCTTCTTTTGATAGGTAATAAGAAGCCGGCGATTGCCTGGGTAATTGGTCATTCGTTTATATTTTGGGCCCAGAAGAGGGCAAAAGAACGGTCATATGGTGAAAATCTGCGGGCTAGAGTTCACTCTCGCGAGATCGGGAGTGTTGCCATGGCAATGCTCCGGATCTCGCAAGAGGAACCCGGTGGTTCGGCCGGGTCCTCCTCTCCCTCCCCAGTCGCATGTCTATTCAAGTGCAGGCCTCGGCCCATGTCTGGGCCTGGAGGGCATTATGATAAATAAGAAAGGGAATGCAAACTTGGGCAAATAGAAAGGGAAATATTCAACTCAACTACTTGTCCAGCTCTGCTTTTATATCCTCCCTTTTCAAAGTAGATATTCCCAATTTCTGGTGTCCTGATAGTTCTCTATGCAAATATTACCCTCTAACTGCTGTTTCTTTCTTCTTTCTTTATTACCAGGGAGAATATTCCTGTTCAGGGAAAGATATGGTGGATACGATGTTTTAGCAGCAATGCTGTCCTCATTTTCTTTCTATTCTTCCTGTCGACTCCTTCAGTTTTTACAAAAACATTCGAGATATTGGACGTCACCAAAAAAGCTTACCAACTGCTCGTAAGTAACGTTAACTGTAATCTACTACATTACAATGGGAATAATTACAAAGAAAGGTTCCAATGGAGGCAGGATGTAGATTATAATGGACTATTACCACCTCTACAAAACCTGGGTGCAGACAGTCTATATAATGTAATGGACTATTACCACCTCTACAAGACCTGGGTGCAGTCAGTCTGTATAATGTAATAGACTATTACCACCTCTACAAGACCTGGGTGCAGACAGTCTGTATACAGTAGTGGACTTTTACCACCTCTACAAGACCTGGGTACAGACAGTCTCTATAATGTAATGGACTATTAGCTCCTCTGATTGTACCAAGGATATATGGACTCCTGGACTTGTTTAGTTGCATTATCATCAATACAGTGTGTAGTAAAGCTCATCATAATAAATACAGTGACTGCCTCTAATATTTGATCTAATGTGATTTTATTTTATTTGCTCTTACAGAAATCTGGTATAAAAATCGGCTTCCCTGCAGTCGCGCTGTTTTTATTTTCTTGCCTGTTGCGATCTATGGTCTACCAGTCATCACTATTGGAGTGTCACTGGACAAAGTAAGTCCTTTGTTTCTGTCTGCAATGTAAATGTATCTACTTATTTAGATGGGTAACTTTTAGATGGCTGTGCATGCAAGAACTGGGACACTCCAAGCACCATAGCAATTTATGGCCTTTAATTAGGTAATGGCACAATAGATAAATATTTAAAATACAGGAGAGCGCACTCTTAAATAATAAATATACATATGAATAAAATAAAATATGTAGGTATAAGGTTTAGCAGCTAGACATAAAGCAAAACTCCTTAAAGATCGTGCCCTAAGTATATGAATAAAAAATGTCAGCGCTATATACGGTAGCCTCCTCTGTACTCCTCTCCCTCCTCTACATCCCCTCTGTGTGGTCTCTTTAGTCGTTCTTTTGGTTTCTGATTTTGAAAACGGGGATTCGTAAATAAATGGCGTGGTCCTAAAAAATCCTTCCCCCCAGTGTGATTAGAGTGATTATTGGACTTCTCAAATGTGTTGTCCTCTTTTTGTGATAGTGCTTCAAATCTATTGGACATTCGCTCTGTTTGGGGAAAAATTTTCTGTTGTGGTTGTGGCACTTTAGACTGGAAATTGGATGAATTTTTCCGTTTTTTATTGGTTACTAAAGTCCAGCCTTTCTCTCTAGGTGTCTTTGGGGTAGGGTTAAATTGCTTAGATCTAGATATCTCGTGGTGATAATGATTCTTATTAGCTTCACCATCTCCTTGATAGGGGTTGTGTGTGCCCCTAGTCCCATACTCTGTGCGTTTATTCTGGAAAGTGTCCCTTCTTATGGTAGTTTCTTACCCTGTTCTCCTGAAAGTCTTGTTGATCCCTCTCAAATTTCTTTTTCTTAATATTGATAGTTTCTTCAAAATTTCTATCTAACTTTTTCTCTATTTTTTCCATTAATAAAACACAATCTGGAAGTTCCAGATATGGTGTTAAAATATCTTTCAAGTTGCCTATTTCCTCATCTAGTTTAGTTAACATTCTTTTCCTTGTGCAAATAATATGGTTAATGAGTTCAAATGAGCAGTGATCCAAAATACGATCCCAGGCGACATTGAATTCAATGTCGTCCTTATCAGCTGCTGATTGAAGCATCGGTCTCAGACCCCATGGTATAATACGATTATCCCAATATTTCTCCAACGCCGCTATTTCTAGCTTAATTCTCATCTCTTTAATAATACATTTCTCCAATAAAAATATGTTTTCTCCAATGAATACTATCTCTGTTTGATAGTGGTGCTTCATCTTGTTTTAAAGCTAAATCGATCTTACATTGATCTCTATAGGTAAAAAGAGACATGATGTCTCTAAATGCTGCTCTTCCTCTTTGAAGAAAGAATGGAAATAGATAAATATTTAAAATACAGGAGAGCACACTCTTAAATAATAAATATAGATATGAATAAAATAAAATAAAATAAAATATGTAGGTATAAGGTTTAGCAGCTAGACATAAAGCAAAACTCCTTAAAGATCGTGCCCTAAGTACATGAATAAAAAATGTCAGCGCTATATACGGTAGCCTTTCAATAAGGCAACCTATAAAAAATGTGCAAAAAATCAAACAGATCTCTGTGAATTAGTGGTATACATATAAGAACACTTGAATCCCACAGTAAGTTAGACTTATGCACAAAAAATAAGTAAAAGAAAACTTGCTTAAGAGTCCATACAGTCTTATAAGAGAGTCTTGAAGGGGTTAATCTTGTATTGTAGTAGGAGATACACTGTAGCTTTTTTCGTGGATAATACCTTCAAAAGATACAAAAAAGAGCTTGCATAGTGTAAAACCGTATTTAATAAGTAAAAAGATACCCTTCCCCCCAAATGGAACCCTTACGTTAGCAAGTAGTGATACTTGTTTCCAAGATATCACAAAATACACTTTGTATAGTCAGAGGCTGTGCAGCCGTTTACCGTCCGCTGTTCTCAGCAGTATTCAAAAGTTCCCGCCCGATCTCAGCGCTGATACGGTGGGTTCTAGCCTGCAAGATGGGAGCATCAGCGTGTGGTTGATTCTAAGCCGGCTGTGGACATCAGACCTCTGCACCCGATGACACTTCAACGCGTTTCACCCGCTTTGCCGGGCTTTTTCAAGATAGTGTATCGGCTGAACAGGACATCTTTAAATACATTTCCATCTGATCAACTAATAATAAACTGCTGATCGTCTCATAGTATTTAACACATAAAATACAGAGGATAAATAAAATCCGGTCCTTCTTTAACATAAAAGTATATAAAATACAAATACCTAATATAAATTATAAAATATAGAGAAAACATTTTGGAGGAAACATTATAGTACATAGGTTGTATTCATGCAGAGGAAAATAGAGTACATTATAAAACAAGAGGTAGGTGGTATATTCCATATATACATAGTACAGTTAATTATAATGACTTTTAAACTTCCCTCATTTATACCCATTAATAAAAAGGGCACAGTCATAAGTAAAGTGAGGGAAAAAAATAATAATGATGAGAAAAAAATCATAAAAATGAGAAAAAAATCGTCATCAATCGTTGAGTAAAGATAAATGGAGAAATATTTCTTAAAAGGTTATCCAAAAATAAAATATAAAAATATATATAATTTTGACAATGCAGTTAAAAAAATATACAAATGGAAAAATCCCATTTAAGAAATACAATTTAAAAAGTACAATTTATGATAATATAGTGGATATGCTTAGTAAAATCTAGTGCCCATATTTACCTTCTAGAGGTATGCATAGGGTAGAGCAACATATCAATACCCTAAAACGGGCAAAGGTGGTCGGGAAAATATATATATTATGTCAGTATTCCTAGTATGCAAATGAGGGGAACAGAAGCCCCATATTATAGTCTGTAACTTCAAATAACACCTAATAATGAAAGAGTCTCAAGTGTGGAAAGTTAGAAACTGAAAATTCTTAAAATGCAGTATACCCCGCTTATAAAAAACTAATAAAGTATGGTTCGCCTTAAGTTTAAAAATTCCAGGTCTAGGTGCCATATATAGAAGTTGATTACAGGATAAGAGTAAGTTGTTTGTCAGGTTTACAATGGGAAGATATTATAGTTAGTGATAAGAAAATGATGGTATTCATTAGCAAATCTAAAACAGATCAGGAAGGCAAAGGAAGATGGTTAACATTGCTGGAGATCCAAGGTTCTTTTTTGTGTCCGGTTAAGGTGACCGAAAATTACTTGTCAATTAGACCAAGGGTTGAAGGCCCATTTTTCATGCATAGGGACACCATTCCTTTGACTAAGTTCCAATTTACAAAGGTCTTTAAGTTATGCATAGACAAGTTAAATTTAGGCAAGGAGCGTTATTCATCTCATTCTTTTAGAATTGGAGCGGCAACAGAAGCAGCAAGGTGTGGTTTAAGTGATAGAATGATTCAAAGGTTGGGGAGATGGGAGTCTAATAGATTTCAATTATACGTTAGGCCTCATTTGATACACAAAAAAATATATATATTTTTTTGTGTATCGGCTCCATGTTATTTTTGTTATATATATTTTTTTGTGTATCGGCTCCATGTTATCCATGTTAAGTTTATAGATTTATATGAACATTGGCATATATGTTAATAATTGTCACGTTTAAAAATTTGTTATGAAGGAACACAACTGCAGATTTCTTATAGCTTGAATATTTATTATAACAATTAGAAGATATTGTGACTTGAGTCCAGAATTACAGGCACTGTAGCTTTAAATAATAAACGGTTTCTTAAGTCCAGAATTACAGGCACTGTAGCTTTAAATAATAAACAATAGTTTAAGTCCAGAATTACAGGCACTGTAGCTTTATCTAATAAACGGTTGCTTAAGTCCAGAATTAAAGGCACTGTAACTTTAAATAATAAACGGTTGCTTAAGTCCAGAATTACAGGCACTGTAGCTTTAAATAATAAACGATTGCTTAAGTCCAGAATTACAGGCACTGTAGCTTTAACTAATAAACGGTTGCTTAAGTCCAGAATTACAGGCACTGTAGCTTTAAATAATAGACGGTTGTATTTAGCAGGTTCTGAATCATTAGAGTCAGCAAGTGAGTTTACAAGTTAGGTGATAAGCAATTACAATAGTTGTTCCATAGAATTTATCTGAAGCAAGACAGGTGCAGCTAACTTGAATAGTGGATAAGTTGAAGATAGCTGTAGCTGGGTTGGTTTATAGTAAAACTTTGGTAACAGGCAAAAAAGGCTTTTGATATGTAACTCTTATCACAGAGGTTTTACTTAGCTTCCGGTAATTAGAAAACAGGGTCCCGAGTTCTCCTCAGAGGCGGTTATATCAAATGAGATATGTGAAGAGTTCAGCTTTAGTCGTGGATGAGGAGAGGTGAAGGGAACGTGAAGAGTCTTCCAGTCCGGTCCGGTAACAGATGGCTTTCACAACGAAGTTTGTAGCCGGTTCGTGAGTACGGAACGTAGTTCAATAATCCAGCGTCTATCAGCTGGTGCGGTCGCATTAAGTAAGGAGACCGTGTCATAAGGGGGTGTGGCTAAGCTCCGTGGAACCCGGAAGTAAGAGGATACCATAATTAAGGCATGACAGTACCCTCTCTTTATTGAGCAACCTCTGGGTGCTATTGACATGGTTTAGAAGGGTAGCGTTTGTGGAATTTGGAAATTAACTTGTCAGCATGAATGACAGAGGAGTTTTCCCAAGTATCTTCATCAATTCCATATCCTTTCCATCTAATGAGGTATTGTAAAGAGCCACGATGAATCCTTGAATCCAGTATTCTTTGAATTTCGTATTCTCCTTCACCCTGGACTAATATAGGATCAGGAGAAGTAGTGACATTTCTATGGAAAGGGTCAGGATGGTGAGGTTTTAGTAAGGACACATGGAAAACAGGATGGAGTTTCAAAGTATGTGGAAGCTTCAATTTAACAACATTACGGTTGATAATCGATATTATTGGAAAAGGACCAAGAAAAAGGGAACTTAACTTCTTTGATGGACGGTTTGTGGAGATGTTTTTTGAGGAAAGCCAGACAAGATCACCAATTACATAAGAGGGAGGAGGTTGTCTTTTTGTATCAAAAAACTTCTTTTGATTGGATGACGCCAATTCTAGATTTTCATGTAATTTCTTGAATAAAGAGGACATGTGAGAGATTTGATTCGAAACGGAGGGGTTAGATGAAGAAACTGTCTGAGCAGGAAATGAGGAGGGATGAAATCCATAATTGGATAAAAATGGAGTCATTTTGCTGCTGGTATGAAAAGAGTTGTTGTATGCAAATTCTGCCATGGGTAACCATGTTATCCAATCATCTTGTAAGTGAGAACAATAACATCGTAGATATTGCTCTAAGCATTGGTTGACTCTTTCAGTTTGTCCATCAGTTTGAGGATGATATGCGGATGATAGTTTACGTTGGATATGAAGAGTAGCACATAATGCATTTCAGAATTTGGAGGTAAATTGAGTTCCTCGGTCTGAAATGATTTCGTCTGGCAGTCCATGAAGTTTCACTATATTGTCGAGGAATATTTTTGAGAGTTCAGAGGATGAGGGTAACTTCTTTAAAGGAATATAATGAGACATTTTCGTGAAGCGGTCCACTGCCACTAAAATGGTGGTATGATGTTGAGAAGGGGGTAGTTCCACCAAGAAGTCCATAGAAATGGATTGCCAAGGCCTTTCAGGAATCGGTAGATTCAATAATTGAATCTACCGATGGGTGATGATGTACATGTTTGGATCTTTGGCAGGTAGAACAAGATTTGACATAAGATTCAATGGTTTGGTCTTGGCGAGGCCACCAATAGTATCTCTTAGACAATTCAAGGGTCTTTTTTATACCTGGATGACCTGCCAGAGGAGAATCATGAATAAATTCGAGTATTTTAGTTCTGAAAGAGGGAGGTACGTAAATCCGGTCATTGAAATAGTAGAGACCGTCTTTCTTGGATAATTTAACTGATTTAGGAAGTTCAAGAGCATCTTCACTGAGGTCCTTAAGGTCGTCAATAAGGGAAGATAAGATTCCAACGACTGTATGTGGAGGAGGTTCCAATTCAGTGTCTTTATGGATCCTGGAAAGGGCATCTGCCTTTTTGTTTCCAGACCCAGGCCGGGAAAGAAAGAGATTCCATCTTACTTGTCGAGCAGAAAGAGTCTTGTTGGAGTGAAGATATTCGAGGTTTTTATGGTCAGTATACACAATTAAAGGGGTTTGAGCACCTTCAAGAAGGTGTCTCCAGGTTTCTAAAGCCACTTTGATACTTAATTCTTTTTCCCCTATAGGATAATTCTTTTCGGCAGGAGACAATGAGCGTGAGAAGAAGGCAACTGGATGAAGAGGTTCTTGAGGAGTTTTATGTTGAGAGAGGACAGCTCCAATTGCAATTTCCGAAGCATCCGTTTCAAGGACATAAAGATATGAAGGGTTTGGAAGTTGAAGGACAGGAGCTGTTGTAAACTTTCTCTTTAATTCATCGAAGGCATTTTGAGCCTTCCCGTTCCAATTGAAGGGATGTTTTTTACTGTTAAGTTGATTGAGTGGGTGAGCTATCTCAGAGTAGTTTTTAATAAATTTTCTGTAGAAGTTGGCGAACCCTAGAAACCGCTGTAATTCTTTTACTGTAGAGGGAACAGGCCAGTTGATGATACAATCGATTTTTGAATTATCCATGCTTATTGAATGAGGGGAAATAACGTAACCTAAAAAGGTTATTTCATTGACGTGAAAAATACATTTTTCGGGTTTAGCGAAAAGTTTGTGAGTTCTGAGTCTGGATAACACCCATCTGACATGTTTTTTATGTTCATCAGGAGTGTTGGAGTATATGAGAATATCATCTAAATAAATGATAACACAGACGTCCAATAGATCTCTAAAGATGTCATTTATAAAATGTTGAAAAGTTGCAGGGGCGTTGCAGAGGCCAAAAGGCATCACCAGATACTCGTAGAGGCCATATCTTGTTCGGAAAGCAGTTTTCCATTCATCGTTAGCCTTTATCCTGATGAGGTTATATGCCCCGCGAAGGTCAAGCTTAGTGTAGATGGTAGCAGTTTTTAATCGTTCAACCAGTTCATTGATCAGGGGAAGAGGATAACGATTTTTAACTGTTATTTTGTTTAAAGCTCTGTAATCAATGATGGGACGTATAGTCTGATCCTTATTTCTCACAAAAAACATACTTGAGGCAGCAGGTGAACTGGAGGGTCTAATGAACCCTTTCCGTAGGTTTTCATCCAGGTATTCTTTGAGAATTTGTAATTCAGACTCAGAGAGAGGGTAGATGTGCCCGAAAGGTACGGGGGCACCAGGTATGAGGTCTATAGGACAATCGTAGGAACGATGAGGTGGGAGCGTTTCAGCTTCCTTTTTACTGAATACGTCTGAAAAGTCTGAATAACAAGAAGGTATAGTTGTTTCTTTGGAGATCTGAAGGATTGGAATTTGTTGTAAACATGTTTCCTTACAATAATTGGAGTTAAAGGTGAGAGAGAAAGGAGACCAAGAAATTTGAGGGTTGTGGTTCCTTAACCAGTTGATCCCTATTATAACGGGATAGAGAGGTGATGGAATAACATCAAATATTAGATATTCAGTATGAATATGATTGGTGGTTACTTTAAGAGGGATGGTTTCATGAAGAATCGGTCCCGAGGAGATAAGGGAGCCGTCAATCACTCTAATAGGAACAGAAGTGTTTTTACGAACACAAGGAATTTTATTCTTTGTTACAAAGGTTGAATCGATGAATACCCCATTTGCACCAGAATCGATGATGGCTTCAGTCATAATTCTCTCCTTATCCCACTGTAGTATGAGAATTATAGGAGTGAACTGAGTGGTTGGTGTAGAGGGGAGTGCACTTAAGATAGCAGATGCATAGGCTTGCCTACCGCCCTTTGTCCGTTTCAACAAAGGACAATCAGAAACCAAGTGATCTTGAGAAGCACAATACATGCAGAGGTTTGATAGACGTCTTCGGTTCTTCTCTTCAGGAGTGAGAGGACTTCTTATTACTCCTATTTCCATAGGTTCGCTTGTTAAGGATGTTTTTTCAGGAGTCCTTGAAGGAGTGAAAGGTTTTCTTTCTTTTGAACTTGAGAGGGCTTTTTCTGCCTTTCTTTCTCTAAGTCTTCTGTCGATGCTGATTGATAGGTGAATCAGAGCGTTCAAAGTAGTAGGGAGTTCTGTTCTAGATAGTTCATCTTTTACAGCTTCAGATAAGCCAATTCGAAACTGGTTGCGCAATGTGATGTCATTCCATTGCGTTTCTACTGCCCATCTTTTAAATTCAGCAATGTAATCTTCAACGGGTCTATGTTTTTGCTGTAGGGTTCTGATTGTTAAATCAGCTGTAGCTTGTTTGTTAGGATCTTCATAGAGAAGAGACATGGCTTCAAAAAATTCATCCAGTGAGTCTAAGATGGGGTCATCGTTTTCCAGAAAGGAATGGGCCCATGACATAGGTTCACCTCTAAGAAAGGAGATAACCGAACAAACCTTAGTTCTTTCTGTAGGATAAGATCTAGGTTTTAAAGCAATTAATAATTTGCAAGAATTAAGGAACTCCCCATATTTAGAACGATCTCCAGAGAACTTTTCAGGGTTACATACAGCAGGATCGCTAGCTGAGTGTAGAACAGTATGAGGAGTATGAGTTTGTAAATCTCTGACATAAGTGAGAATTCTTTCATTAGTAACTTGCAGTTCTTGCACACCTTGGGCTAGTGTATCGACTCGTTGATTCAGCGTAGTTATCGTAGAATCGAAATCTGCTGGATCCATTACAAGGGCTGGATTATTCTGTCACGTTTAAACATTTGTTATGAAGGAACACAACTGCAGATTTCTTATAGCTTGAATATTTATTATAACAATTAGAAGATATTGTGACTTGAGTCCAGAATTACAGGCACTGTAGCTTTAAATAATAAACGGTTTCTTAAGTCCAGAATTACAGGCACTGTAGCTTTAAATAATAAACGATAGTTTAAGTCCAGAATTACAGGCACTGTAGCTTTAACTAATAAACGGTTGCTTAAGTCCAGAATTACAGGCACTGTAACTTTAGATAATAAACGGTTGCTTAAGTCCAGAATTACAGGCACTGTAGCTTTAAATAATAAACGATTGCTTAAGTCCAGAATTACAGGCACTGTAGCTTTAACTAATAAACGGTTGCTTAAGTCCAGAATTACAGGCACTGTAGCTTTAAATAATAGACGGTTGTATTTAGCAGGTTCTGAATCATAAGAGTCAGCAAGTGAGTTTACAAGTTAGGTGATAAGCAATTACAATAGTTGTTCCATAGAATTTATCTGAAGCAAGACAGGTGCAGCTAACTTGAATAGTGGATAAGTTGAAGATAGCTGTAGCTGGGTTGGTTTATAGTAAAACTTTGGTAACAGGCAAAAAAGGCTTTTGATATGTAACTCTTATCACAGAGGTTTTACTTAGCTTCCGGTAATTAGAAAACAGGTTCCCGAGTTCTCCTCAGAGGCGGTTATATCAAATGAGATATGTGAAGAGTTCAGCTTTAGTCGTGGATGAGGAGAGGTGAAGGGAACGTGAAGAGTCTTCCAGTCCGGTCCGGTAACAGATGGCTTTCACAACGAAGTTTGTAGCCGGTTCGTGAGTACGGAACGTAGTTCAATAATCCAGCGTCTATCAGCTGGTGCGGTCGCATTAAGTAAGGAGACCGTGTCATAAGGGGGTGTGGCTAAGCTCCGTGGAACCCGGAAGTAAGAGGATACCATAATTAAGGCATGACAATAATCTTCTTTTGATAGGTAATAAGAAGCCGGCGATTGGTCATTCGTTTATATTTTGGGCCCAGAAGAGGGCAAAAGAACGGTCATATGGTGAAAATCTGCGGGCTAGAGTTCACTCTCGCGAGATCGGGAGTGTTGCCATGGCAATGCTCCGGATCTCGCAAGAGGAACCCGGTGGTTCCGCCGGGTCCTCCTCTCCCTCCCCAGTCGCATGTCTATTCAAGTGCAGGCCTCGGCCCATGGCCACCGCGGCCCACCGGGCATTTGCCCGGTGTGCCCGATGGACAGTCCGGGCCTGGAGGGCATTATGATAAATAAGAAAGGGAATGCAAACTTGGGCAAATAGAAAGGGAAATATTCAACTCAACTACTTGTCCAGCTCTGCTTTTATATCCTCCCTTTTCAAAGTAGATATTCCCAATTTCTGGTGTCCTGATAGTTCTCTATGCAAATATTACCCTCTAACTGCTGTTTCTTTCTTCTTTCTTTATTACCAGGGAGAATATTCCTGTTCAGGGAAAGATATGGTGGATACGATGTTTTAGCAGCAATGCTGTCCTCATTTTCTTTCTATTCTTCCTGTCGACTCCTTCAGTTTTTACAAAAACATTTGAGATATTGGACGTCACCAAAAAAGCTTACCAACTGCTCGTAAGTAACGTTAACTGTAATCTACTACATTACAATGGGAATAATTACAAAGAAAGGTTCCAATGGAGGCAGGATGTAGATTATAATGGACTATTACCACCTCTACAAAACCTGGGTGCAGACAGTCTATATAATGTAATGGACTATTACCACCTCTACAAGACCTGGGTGCAGTCAGTCTGTATAATGTAATAGACTATTACCACCTCTACAAGACCTGGGTGCAGACAGTCTGTATACAGTAGTGGACTTTTACCACCTCTACAAGACCTGGGTACAGACAGTCTCTATAATGTAATGGACTATTAGCTCCTCTGATTGTACCAAGGATATATGGACTCCTGGACTTGTTTAGTTGCATTATCATCAATACAGTGTGTAGTAAAGCTCATCATAATAAATACAGTGACTGCCTCTAATATTTGATCTAATGTGATTTTATTTTATTTGCTCTTACAGAAATCTGGTATAAAAATCGGCTTCCCTGCAGTCGCGCTGTTTTTATTTTCTTGCCTGTTGCGATCTATGGTCTACCAGTATTCACTATTGGAGTGTCACTGGACAAAGTAAGTCCTTTGTATCTGTCTGCAATGTAAATGTATCTACTTATTTAGATGGGTAACTTTTAGATGGCTGTGCATGCAAGAACTGGGACACTCCAAGCACCATAGCAATTTATGGCCTTTAATTAGGTAATGGCACAATAGATAAATATTTAAAATACAGGAGAGCGCACTCTTAAATAATAAATATAGATATGAATAAAATAAAATATGTAGGTATAAGGTTTAGCAGCTAGACATAAAGCAAAACTCCTTAAAGATCGTGCCCTAAGTATATGAATAAAAAATGTCAGCGCTATATACGGTAGCCTCCTCTGTACTCCTCTCCCTCCTCTACATCCCCTCTGTGTGGTCTCTTTAGTCGTTCTTTTGGTTTCTGATTTTGAAAACGGGGATTCGTAAATAAATGGCGTGGTCCTAAAAAATCCTTCCCCCCAGTGTGATTAGAGTGATTATTGGACTTCTCAAATGTGTTGTCCTCTTTTTGTGATAGTGCTTCAAATCTATTGGTCATTCGCTCTGTTTGGGGAAAAATTTTCTGTTGTGGTTGTGGTACTTTAGACTGGAAATTGGATGAATTTTTCCGTTTTTTATTGGTTACTAAAGTCCAGCCTTTCTCTCTAGGTGTCTTTGGGGTAGGGTTAAATTGCTTAGATCTAGATATCTCGTGGTGATAATGATTCTTATTAGCTTCACCATCTCCTTGATAGGGGTTGTGTGTGCCCCTAGTCCCATACTCTGTGCGTTTATTCTGGAAAGTGTCCCTTCTTATGGTAGTTTCTTACCCTGTTCTCCTGAAAGTCTTGTTGATCCCTCTCAAATTTCTTTTTCTTAATATTGATAGTTTCTTCAAAATTTCTATCTAACTTTTTCTCTATTTTTTCCATTAATAAAACACAATCTGGAAGTTCCAGATATGGTGTTAAAATATCTTTCAAGTTGCCTATTTCCTCATCTAGTTTAGTTAACATTCTTTTCCTTGTGCAAATAATATGGTTAATGAGTTCAAATGAGCAGTGATCCAAAATACGATCCCAGGCGACATTGAATTCAATGTCGTCCTTATCAGCTGCTGATTGAAGCATCGGTCTCAGACCCCATGGTATAATACGATTATCCCAATATTTCTCCAACGCCGCTATTTCTAGCTTAATTCTCATCTCTTTAATAATACATTTCTCCAATAAAAATATGTTTTCTCCAATGAATACTATCTCTGTTTGATAGTGGTGCTTCATCTTGTTTTAAAGCTAAATCGATCTTACATTGATCTCTATAGGTAAAAAGAGACATGATGTCTCTAAATGCTGCTCTTCCTCTTTAAGGAAAGAATGGAAATAGATAAATATTTAAAATACAGGAGAGCACACTCTTAAATAATAAATATAGATATGAATAAAATAAAATAAAATAAAATATGTAGGTATAAGGTTTAGCAGCTAGACATAAAGCAAAACTCCTTAAAGATCGTGCCCTAAGTACATGAATAAAAAATGTCAGCGCTATATACGGTAGCCTTTCAATAAGGCAACCTATAAAAAATGTGCAAAAAATCAAACAGATCTCTGTGAATTAGTGGTATACATATAAGAACACTTGAATCCCACAGTAAGTTAGACTTATGCACAAAAAATAAGTAAAAGAAAAATTGCTTAAGAGTCCATACAGTCTTATAAGAGAGTCTTGAAGGGGTTAATCTTGTATTGTAGTAGGAGATACACTGTAGCTTTTTTCGTGGATAATACCTTCAAAAGATACAAAAAAGAGCTTGCATAGTGTAAAACCGTATTTAATAAGTAAAAAGATACCCTTCCCCCCAAATGGAACCCTTACGTTAGCAAGTAGTGATACTTGTTTCCAAGATATCACAAAATACACTTTGTATAGTCAGAGGCTGTGCAGCCGTTTACCGTCCGCTGTTCTCAGCAGTATTCAAAAGTTCCCGCCCGATCTCAGCGCTGATACGGTGGGTTCTAGCCTGCAAGATGGGAGCATCAGCGTGTGGTTGATTCTAAGCCGGCTGTGGACATCAGACCTCTGCACCCGATGACACTTCAACGCGTTTCACCCGCTTTGCCGGGCTTTTTCAAGATAGTGTATCGGCTGAACAGGACATCTTTAAATACATTTCCATCTGATCAACTAATAATAAACTGCTGATCGTCTCATAGTATTTAACACATAAAATACAGAGGATAAATAAAATCCGGTCCTTCTTTAACATAAAAGTATATAAAATACAAATACCTAATATAAATTATAAAATATAGAGAAAACATTTTGGAGGAAACATTATAGTACATAGGTTGTATTCATGCAGAGGAAAATAGAGTACATTATAAAACAAGAGGTAGGTGGTATATTCCATATATACATAGTACAGTTAATTATAATGACTTTTATACTTCCCTCATTTATACCCATTAATAAAAAGGGCACAGTCATAAGTAAAGTGAGGGAAAAAAATAATAATAATGATGAGAAAAAAATCATAAAAATGAGAAAAAAATCGTCATCAATCGTTGAGTAAAGATAAATGGAGAAATATTTCTTAAAAGGTTATCCAAAAATAAAATATAAAAATATATATAATTTTGACAATGCAGTTAAAAAAATATACAAATGGAAAAATCCCATTTAAGAAATACAATTTAAAAAGTACAATTTATGATAATATAGTGGATATGCTTAGTAAAATCTAGTGCCCATATTCACCTTCTAGAGGTATTCATAGGGTAGAGCAACATATCAATACCCTAAAACGGGCAAAGGTGGTCGGGAAAATATATATATTATGTCAGTATTCCTAGTATGCAAATGAGGGGAACAGAAGCCCCATATTATAGTCTGTAACTTCAAATAACACCTAATAATGAAAGAGTCTCAAGTGTGGAAAGTTAGAAACTGAAAATTCTTAAAATGCAGTATACCCCGCTTATAAAAAACTAATAAAGTATGGTTCGCCTTAAGTTTAAAAATTCCAGGTCTAGGTGCCATATATAGAAGTTGATTACAGGATAAGAGTAAGTTTTGTTTGTCAGGTTTACAATGGGAAGATATTATAGTTAGTGATAAGAAAATGATGGTATTCATTAGCAAATCTAAAACAGATCAGGAAGGCAAAGGAAGATGGTTAACATTGCTGGAGATCCAAGGTTCTTTTTTGTGTCCGGTTAAGGTGACCGAAAATTACTTGTCAATTAGACCAAGGGTTGAAGGCCCATTTTTCATGCATAGGGACACCATTCCTTTGACTAAGTTCCAATTTACAAAGGTCTTTAAGTTATGCATAGACAAGTTAAATTTAGGCAAGGAGCGTTATTCATCTCATTCTTTTAGAATTGGAGCGGCAACAGAAGCAGCAAGGTGTGGTTTAAGTGATAGAATGATTCAAAGGTTGGGGAGATGGGAGTCTAATAGATTTCAATTATACGTTAGGCCTCATTTGATATCAAAAAATATATATATATATTTTTTTGTGTATCGGCTCCATGTTATTAAAGTTTATAGATTTATATGAACATTGGCATATATGTTAATAATTGTCACGTTTAAACATTTGTTATGAAGGAACACAACTGCAGATTTCTTATAGCTTGAATATTTATTATAACAATTAGAAGATATTGTGACTTGAGTCCAGAATTACAGGCACTGTAGCTTTAAATAATAAACGGTTTCTTAAGTCCAGAATTACAGGCACTGTAGCTTTAAATAATAAACGATAGTTTAAGTCCAGAATTACAGGCACTGTAGCTTTAACTAATAAACGGTTGCTTAAGTCCAGAATTACAGGCACTGTAACTTTAGATAATAAACGGTTGCTTAAGTCCAGAATTACAGGCACTGTAGCTTTAAATAATAAACGATTGCTTAAGTCCAGAATTACAGGCACTGTAGCTTTAACTAATAAACGGTTGCTTAAGTCCAGAATTACAGGCACTGTAGCTTTAAATAATAGACGGTTGTATTTAGCAGGTTCTGAATCATTAGAGTCAGCAAGTGAGTTTACAAGTTAGGTGATAAGCAATTACAATAGTTGTTCCATAGAATTTATCTGAAGCAAGACAGGTGCAGCTAACTTGAATAGTGGATAAGTTGAAGATAGCTGTAGCTGGGTTGGTTTATAGTAAAACTTTGGTAACAGGCAAAAAAGGCTTTTGATATGTAACTCTTATCACAGAGGTTTTACTTAGCTTCCGGTAATTAGAAAACAGGTTCCCGAGTTCTCCTCAGAGGCGGTTATATCAAATGAGATATGTGAAGAGTTCAGCTTTAGTCGTGGATGAGGAGAGGTGAAGGGAACGTGAAGAGTCTTCCAGTCCGGTCCGGTAACAGATGGCTTTCACAACGAAGTTTGTAGCCGGTTCGTGAGTACGGAACGTAGTTCAATAATCCAGCGTCTATCAGCTGGTGCGGTCGCATTAAGTAAGGAGACCGTGTCATAAGGGGGTGTGGCTAAGCTCCGTGGAACCCGGAAGTAAGAGGATACCATAATTAAGGCATGACAATAATCTTCTTTTGATAGGTAATAAGAAGCCGGCGATTGCCTGGGTAATTGGTCATTCGTTTATATTTTGGGCCCAGAAGAGGGCAAAAGAACGGTCATATGGTGAAAATCTGCGGGCTAGAGTTCACTCTCGCGAGATCGGGAGTGTTGCCATGGCAATGCTCCGGATCTCGCAAGAGGAACCCGGTGGTTCCGCCGGGTCCTCCTCTCCCTCCCCAGTCGCATGTCTATTCAAGTGCAGGCCTCGGCCCATGGCCACCGCGGCCCACCGGGCATTTGCCCGGTGTGCCCGATGGACAGTCCGGGCCTGGAGGGCATTATGATAAATAAGAAAGGGAATGCAAACTTGGGCAAATAGAAAGGGAAATATTCAACTCAACTACTTGTCCAGCTCTGCTTTTATATCCTCCCTTTTCAAAGTAGATATTCCCAATTTCTGGTGTCCTGATAGTTCTCTATGCAAATATTACCCTCTAACTGCTGTTTCTTTCTTCTTTCTTTATTACCAGGGAGAATATTCCTGTTCAGGGAAAGATATGGTGGATACGATGTTTTAGCAGCAATGCTGTCCTCATTTTCTTTCTATTCTTCCTGTCGACTCCTTCAGTTTTTTCAAAAACATTCGAGATATTGGACGTCACCAAAAAAGCTTACCAACTGCTCGTAAGTAACGTTAACTGTAATCTACTACATTACAATGGGAATAATTACAAAGAAAGGTTCCAATGGAGGCAGGATGTAGATTATAATGGACTATTACCACCTCTACAAAACCTGGGTGCAGACAGTCTATATAATGTAATGGACTATTACCACCTCTACAAGACCTGGGTGCAGTCAGTCTGTATAATGTAATAGACTATTACCACCTCTACAAGACCTGGGTGCAGACAGTCTGTATACAGTAGTGGACTTTTACCACCTCTACAAGACCTGGGTACAGACAGTCTCTATAATGTAATGGACTATTAGCTCCTCTGATTGTACCAAGGATATATGGACTCCTGGACTTGTTTAGTTGCATTATCATCAATACAGTGTGTAGTAAAGCTCATCATAATAAATACAGTGACTGCCTCTAATATTTGATCTAATGTGATTTTATTTTATTTGCTCTTACAGAAATCTGGTATAAAAATCGGCTTCCCTGCAGTCGCGCTGTTTTTATTTTCTTGCCTGTTGCGATCTATGGTCTACCAGTCATCACTATTGGAGTGTCACTGGACAAAGTAAGTCCTTTGTATCTGTCTGCAATGTAAATGTATCTACTTATTTAGATGGGTAACTTTTAGATGGCTGTGCATGCAAGAACTGGGACACTCCAAGCACCATAGCAATTTATGGCCTTTAATTAGGTAATGGCACAATAGATAAATATTTAAAATACAGGAGAGCGCACTCTTAAATAATAAATATAGATATGAATAAAATAAAATATGTAGGTATAAGGTTTAGCAGCTAGACATAAAGCAAAACTCCTTAAAGATCGTGCCCTAAGTATATGAATAAAAAATGTCAGCGCTATATACGGTAGCCTCCTCTGTACTCCTCTCCCTCCTCTACATCCCCTCTGTGTGGTCTCTGTAGTCGTTCTTTTGGTTTCTGATTTTGAAAACGGGGATTCGTAAATAAATGGCGTGGTCCTAAAAAATCCTTCCCCCCAGTGTGATTAGAGTGATTATTGGACTTCTCAAATGTGTTGTCCTCTTTTTGTGATAGTGCTTCAAATCTATTGGACATTCGCTCTGTTTGGGGAAAAATTTTCTGTTGTGGTTGTGGTACTTTAGACTGGAAATTGGATGAATTTTTCCGTTTTTTATTGGTTACTAAAGTCCAGCCTTTCTCTCTAGGTGTCTTTGGGGTAGGGTTAAATTGCTTAGATCTAGATATCTCGTGGTGATAATGATTCTTATTAGCTTCACCATCTCCTTGATAGGGGTTGTGTGTGCCCCTAGTCCCATACTCTGTGCGTTTATTCTGGAAAGTGTCCCTTCTTACGGTAGTTTCTTACCCTGTTCTCCTGAAAGTCTTGTTGATCCCTCTCAAATTTCTTTTTCTTAATATTGATAGTTTCTTCAAAATTTCTATCTAACTTTTTCTCTATTTTTTCCATTAATAAAACACAATCTGGAAGTTCCAGATATGGTGTTAAAATATCTTTCAAGTTGCCTATTTCCTCATCTAGTTTAGTTAACATTCTTTTCCTTGTGCAAATAATATGGTTAATGAGTTCAAATGAGCAGTGATCCAAAATACGATCCCAGGCGACATTGAATTCAATGTCGTCCTTATCAGCTGCTGATTGAAGCATCGGTCTCAGACCCCATGGTATAATACGATTATCCCAATATTTCTCCAACGCCGCTATTTCTAGCTTAATTCTCATCTCTTTAATAATACATTTCTCCAATAAAAATATGTTTTCTCCAATGAATACTATCTCTGTTTGATAGTGGTGCTTCATCTTGTTTTAAAGCTAAATCGATCTTACATTGATCTCTATAGGTAAAAAGAGACATGATGTCTCTAAATGCTGCTCTTCCTCTTTAAGGAAAGAATGGAAATAGATAAATATTTAAAATACAGGAGAGCACACTCTTAAATAATAAATATAGATATGAATAAAATAAAATAAAATAAAATATGTAGGTATAAGGTTTAGCAGCTAGACATAAAGCAAAACTCCTTAAAGATCGTGCCCTAAGTACATGAATAAAAAATGTCAGCGCTATATACGGTAGCCTTTCAATAAGGCAACCTATAAAAAATGTGCAAAAAATCAAACAGATCTCTGTGAATTAGTGGTATACATATAAGAACACTTGAATCCCACAGTAAGTTAGACTTATGCACAAAAAATAAGTAAAAGAAAAAATGCTTAAGAGTCCATACAGTCTTATAAGAGAGTCTTGAAGGGGTTAATCTTGTATTGTAGTAGGAGATACACTGTAGCTTTTTTCGTGGATAATACCTTCAAAAGATACAAAAAAGAGCTTGCATAGTGTAAAACCGTATTTAATAAGTAAAAAGATACCCTTCCCCCCAAATGGAACCCTTACGTTAGCAAGTAGTGATACTTGTTTCCAAGATATCACAAAATACACTTTGTATAGTCAGAGGCTGTGCAGCCGTTTACCGTCCGCTGTTCTCAGCAGTATTCAAAAGTTCCCGCCCGATCTCAGCGCTGATACGGTGGGTTCTAGCCTGCAAGATGGGAGCATCAGCGTGTGGTTGATTCTAAGCCGGCTGTGGACATCAGACCTCTGCACCCGATGACACTTCAACGCGTTTCACCCGCTTTGCCGGGCTTTTTCAAGATAGTGTATCGGCTGAACAGGACATCTTTAAATACATTTCCATCTGATCAACTAATAATAAACTGCTGATCGTCTCATAGTATTTAACACATAAAATACAGAGGATAAATAAAATCCGGTCCTTCTTTAACATAAAAGTATATAAAATACAAATACCTAATATAAATTATAAAATATAGAGAAAACATTTTGGAGGAAACATTATAGTACATAGGTTGTATTCATGCAGAGGAAAATAGAGTACATTATAAAACAAGAGGTAGGTGGTATATTCCATATATACATAGTACAGTTAATTATAATGACTTTTATACTTCCCTCATTTATACCCATTAATAAAAAGGGCACAGTCATAAGTAAAGTGAGGGAAAAAAATAATAATAATGATGAGAAAAAAATCATAAAAATGAGAAAAAAATCGTCATCAATCGTTGAGTAAAGATAAATGGAGAAATATTTCTTAAAAGGTTATCCAAAAATAAAATATAAAAATATATATAATTTTGACAATGCAGTTAAAAAAATATACAAATGGAAAAATCCCATTTAAGAAATACAATTTAAAAAGTACAATTTATGATAATATAGTGGATATGCTTAGTAAAATCTAGTGCCCATATTCACCTTCTAGGGGTATTCATAGGGTAGAGCAACATATCAATACCCTAAAACGGGCAAAGGTGGTCGGGAAAATATATATATTATGTCAGTATTCCTAGTATGCAAATGAGGGGAACAGAAGCCCCATATTATAGTCTGTAACTTCAAATAACACCTAATAATGAAAGAGTCTCAAGTGTGGAAAGTTAGAAACTGAAAATTCTTAAAATGCAGTATACCCCGCTTATAAAAAACTAATAAAGTATGGTTCGCCTTAAGTTTAAAAATTCCAGGTCTAGGTGCCATATATAGAAGTTGATTACAGGATAAGAGTAAGTTTTGTTTGTCAGGTTTACAATGGGAAGATATTATAGTTAGTGATAAGAAAATGATGGTATTCATTAGCAAATCTAAAACAGATCAGGAAGGCAAAGGAAGATGGTTAACATTGCTGGAGATCCAAGGTTCTTTTTTGTGTCCGGTTAAGGTGACCGAAAATTACTTGTCAATTAGACCAAGGGTTGAAGGCCCATTTTTCATGCATAGGGACACCATTCCTTTGACTAAGTTCCAATTTACAAAGGTCTTTAAGTTATGCATAGACAAGTTAAATTTAGGCAAGGAGCGTTATTCATCTCATTCTTTTAGAATTGGAGCGGCAACAGAAGCAGCAAGGTGTGGTTTAAGTGATAGAATGATTCAAAGGTTGGGGAGATGGGAGTCTAATAGATTTCAATTATACGTTAGGCCTCATTTGATATAAAAAAATATATATATATATATTTTTGTGTATCGGCTCCATGTTATTAAAGTTTATAGATTTATATGAACATTGGCATATATGTTAATAATTGTCACGTTTAAACATTTGTTATGAAGGAACACAACTGCAGATTTCTTATAGCTTGAATATTTATTATAACAATTAGAAGATATTGTGACTTGAGTCCAGAATTACAGGCACTGTAGCTTTAAATAATAAACGGTTTCTTAAGTCCAGAATTACAGGCACTGTAGCTTTAAATAATAAACAATAGTTTAAGTCCAGAATTACAGGCACTGTAGCTTTAACTAATAAACGGTTGCTTAAGTCCAGAATTACAGGCACTGTAACTTTAAATAATAAACGGTTGCTTAAGTCCAGAATTACAGGCACTGTAGCTTTAAATAATAAACGATTGCTTAAGTCCAGAATTACAGGCACTGTAGCTTTAACTAATAAACGGTTGCTTAAGTCCAGAATTACAGGCACTGTAGCTTTAAATAATAGACGGTTGTATTTAGCAGGTTCTGAATCATTAGAGTCAGCAAGTGAGTTTACAAGTTAGGTGATAAGCAATTACAATAGTTGTTCCATAGAATTTATCTGAAGCAAGACAGGTGCAGCTAACTTGAATAGTGGATAAGTTGAAGATAGCTGTAGCTGGGTTGGTTTATAGTAAAACTTTGGTAACAGGCAAAAAAGGCTTTTGATATGTAACTCTTATCACAGAGGTTTTACTTAGCTTCCGGTAATTAGAAAACAGGTTCCCGAGTTCTCCTCAGAGGCGGTTATATCAAATGAGATATGTGAAGAGTTCAGCTTTAGTCGTGGATGAGGAGAGGTGAAGGGAACGTGAAGAGTCTTCCAGTCCGGTCCGGTAACAGATGGCTTTCACAACGAAGTTTGTAGCCGGTTCGTGAGTACGGAACGTAGTTCAATAATCCAGCGTCTATCAGCTGGTGCGGTCGCATTAAGTAAGGAGACCGTGTCATAAGGGGGTGTGGCTAAGCTCCGTGGAACCCGGAAGTAAGAGGATACCATAATTAAGGCATGACAATAATCTTCTTTTGATAGGTAATAAGAAGCCGGCGATTGCCTGGGTAATTGGTCATTCGTTTATATTTTGGGCCCAGAAGAGGGCAAAAGAACGGTCATATGGTGAAAATCTGCGGGCTAGAGTTCACTCTCGCGAGATCGGGAGTGTTGCCATGGCAATGCTCCGGATCTCGCAAGAGGAACCCGGTGGTTCCGCCGGGTCCTCCTCTCCCTCCCCAGTCGCATGTCTATTCAAGTGCAGGCCTCGGCCCATGGCCACCGCGGCCCACCGGGCATTTGCCCGGTGTGCCCGATGGACAGTCCGGGCCTGGAGGGCATTATGATAAATAAGAAAGGGAATG
This sequence comes from Pelobates fuscus, assembly GCF_036172605.1. Taxonomy (NCBI): domain Eukaryota; kingdom Metazoa; phylum Chordata; class Amphibia; order Anura; family Pelobatidae; genus Pelobates; species Pelobates fuscus. Next base: position 432,475,174 of record NC_086318.1, read on the forward strand.
CAAACTTGGGCAAATAGAAAGGGAAATATTCAACTCAACTACTTGTCCAGCTCTGCTTTTATATCCTCCCTTTTCAAAGTAGATATTCCCAATTTCTGGTGTCCTGATAGTTCTCTATGCAAATATTACCCTCTAACTGCTGTTTCTTTCTTCTTTCTTTATTACCAGGGAGAATGTTCCTGTTCAGGGAAAGATATGGTGGATACGATGTTTTAGCAGCAATGCTGTCCTCATTTTCTTTCTATTCTTCCTGTCGACTCCTTCAGTTTTTACAAAAACATTCGAGATATTGGACGTCACCAAAAAAGCTTACCAACTGCTCGTAAGTAACGTTAACTGTAATCTACTACATTACAATGGGAATAATTACAAAGAAAGGTTCCAATGGAGGCAGGATGTAGATTATAATGGACTATTACCACCTCTACAAAACCTGGGTGCAGACAGTCTATATAATGTAATGGACTATTACCACCTCTACAAGACCTGGGTGCAGTCAGTCTGTATAATGTAATAGACTATTACCACCTCTACAAGACCTGGGTACAGACAGTCTCTATAATGTAATGGACTATTAGCTCCTCTGATTGTACCAAGGATATATGGACTCCTGGACTTGTTTAGTTGCATTATCATCAATACAGTGTGTAGTAAAGCTCATCATAATAAATACAGTGACTGCCTCTAATATTTGATCTAATGTGATTTTATTTTATTTGCTCTTACAGAAATCTGGTATAAAAATCGGCTTCCCTGCAGTCGCGCTGTTTTTATTTTCTTGCCTGTTGCGATCTATGGTCTACCAGTCATCACTATTGGAGTGTCACTGGACAAAGTAAGTCCTTTGTATCTGTCTGCAATGTAAATGTATCTACTTATTTAGATGGGTAACTTTTAGATGGCTGTGCATGCAAGAACTGGGACACTCCAAGCACCATAGCAATTTATGGCCTTTAATTAGGTAATGGCACAATAGATAAATATTTAAAATACAGGAGAGCGCACTCTTAAATAATAAATATAGATATGAATAAAATAAAATATGTAGGTATAAGGTTTAGCAGCTAGACATAAAGCAAAACTCCTTAAAGATCGTGCCCTAAGTATATGAATAAAAAATGTCAGCGCTATATACGGTAGCCTCCTCTGTACTCCTCTCCCTCCTCTACATCCCCTCTGTGTGGTCTCTTTAGTCGTTCTTTTGGTTTCTGATTTTGAAAACGGGGATTCGTAAATAAATGGCGTGGTCCTAAAAAATCCTTCCCCCCAGTGTGATTAGAGTGATTATTGGACTTCTCAAATGTGTTGTCCTCTTTTTGTGATAGTGCTTCAAATCTATTGGACATTCGCTCTGTTTGGGGAAAAAATTTCTGTTGTGGTTGTGGTACTTTAGACTGGAAATTGGATGAATTTTTCCGTTTTTTATTGGTTACTAAAGTCCAGCCTTTCTCTCTAGGTGTCTTTGGGGTAGGGTTAAATTGCTTAGATCTAGATATCTCGTGGTGATAATGATTCTTATTAGCTTCACCATCTCCTTGATAGGGGTTGTGTGTGCCCCTAGTCCCATACTCTGTGCGTTTATTCTGGAAAGTGTCCCTTCTTACGGTAGTTTCTTACCCTGTTCTCCTGAAAGTCTTGTTGATCCCTCTCAAATTTCTTTTTCTTAATATTGATAGTTTCTTCAAAATTTCTATCTAACTTTTTCTCTATTTTTTCCATTAATAAAACACAATCTGGAAGTGCCAGATATGGTGTTAAAATATCTTTCAAGTTGCCTATTTCCTCATCTAGTTTAGTTAACATTCTTTTCCTTGTGCAAATAATATGGTTAATGAGTTCAAATGAGCAGTGATCCAAAATACGATCCCAGACGACATTGAATTCAATGTCGTCCTTATCAGCTGCTGATTGAAGCATCGGTCTCAGACCCCATGGTATAATACGATTATCCCAATATTTCTCCAACGCCGCTATTTCTAGCTTAATTCTCATCTCTTTAATAATACATTTCTCCAATAAAAATATGTTTTCTCCAATGAATACTATCTCTGTTTGATAGTGGTGCTTCATCTTGTTTTAAAGCTAAATCGATCTTACATTGATCTCTATAGGTAAAAAGAGACATGATGTCTCTAAATGCTGCTCTTCCTCTTTAAGGAAAGAATGGAAATAGATAAATATTTAAAATACAGGAGAGCACACTCTTAAATAATAAATATAGATATGAATAAAATAAAATAAAATATGTAGGTATAAGGTTTAGCAGCTAGACATAAAGCAAAACTCCTTAAAGATCGTGCCCTAAGTACATGAATAAAAAATGTCAGCGCTATATACGGTAGCCTTTCAATAAGGCAACCTATAAAAAATGTGCAAAAAATCAAACAGATCTCTGTGAATTAGTGGTATACATATAAGAACACTTGAATCCCACAGTAAGTTAGACTTATGCACAAAAAATAAGTAAAAGAAAAAATGCTTAAGAGTCCATACAGTCTTATAAGAGAGTCTTGAAGGGGTTAATCTTGTATTGTAGTAGGAGATACACTGTAGCTTTTTTCGTGGATAATACCTTCAAAAGATACAAAAAAGAGCTTGCATAGTGTAAAACCGTATTTAATAAGTAAAAAGATACCCTTCCCCCCAAATGGAACCCTTACGTTAGCAAGTAGTGATACTTGTTTCCAAGATATCACAAAATACACTTTGTATAGTCAGAGGCTGTGCAGCCGTTTACCGTCCGCTGTTCTCAGCAGTATTCAAAAGTTCCCGCCCGATCTCAGCGCTGATACGGTGGGTTCTAGCCTGCAAGATGGGAGCATCAGCGTGTGGTTGATTCTAAGCCGGCTGTGGACATCAGACCTCTGCACCCGATGACACTTCAACGCGTTTCACCCGCTTTGCCGGGCTTTTTCAAGATAGTGTATCGGCTGAACAGGACATCTTTAAATACATTTCCATCTGATCAACTAATAATAAACTGCTGATCGTCTCATAGTATTTAACACATAAAATACAGAGGATAAATAAAATCCGGTCCTTCTTTAACATAAAAGTATATAAAATACAAATACCTAATATAAATTATAAAATATAGAGAAAACATTTTGGAGGAAACATTATAGTACATAGGTTGTATTCATGCAGAGGAAAATAGAGTACATTATAAAACAAGAGGTAGGTGGTATATTCCATATATACATAGTACAGTTAATTATAATTACTTTTAAACTTCCCTCATTTATACCCATTAATAAAAAGGGCACAGTCATAAGTAAAGTGAGGGAAAAAAATAATAATAATGATGAGAAAAAAATCATAAAAATGAGAAAAAAATCGTCATCAATCGTTGAGTAAAGATAAATGGAGAAATATTTCTTAAAAGGTTATCCAAAAATAAAATATAAAAATATATATAATTTTGACAATGCAGTTAAAAAAATATACAAATGGAAAAATCCCATTTAAGAAATACAATTTAAAAAGTACAATTTATGATAATATAGTGGATATGCTTAGTAAAATCTAGTGCCCATATTCACCTTCTAGGGGTATTCATAGGGTAGAGCAACATATCAATACCCTAAAACGGGCAAAGGTGGTCGGGAAAATATATATATTATGTCAGTATTCCTAGTATGCAAATGAGGGGAACAGAAGCCCCATATTATAGTCTGTAACTTCAAATAACACCTAATAATGAAAGAGTCTCAAGTGTGGAAAGTTAGAAACTGAAAATTCTTAAAATGCAGTATACCCCGCTTATAAAAAACTAATAAAGTATGGTTCGCCTTAAGTTTAAAAATTCCAGGTCTAGGTGCCATATATAGAAGTTGATTACAGGATAAGAGTAAGTTTTGTTTGTCAGGTTTACAATGGGAAGATATTATAGTTAGTGATAAGAAAATGATGGTATTCATTAGCAAATCTAAAACAGATCAGGAAGGCAAAGGAAGATGGTTAACATTGCTGGAGATCCAAGGTTCTTTTTTGTGTCCGGTTAAGGTGACCGAAAATTACTTGTCAATTAGACCAAGGGTTGAAGGCCCATTTTTCATGCATAGGGACACCATTCCTTTGACTAAGTTCCAATTTACAAAGGTCTTTAAGTTATGCATAGACAAGTTAAATTTAGGCAAGGAGCGTTATTCATCTCATTCTTTTAGAATTGGAGCGGCAACAGAAGCAGCAAGGTGTGGTTTAAGTGATAGAATGATTCAAAGGTTGGGGAGATGGGAGTCTAATAGATTTCAATTATACGTTAGGCCTCATTTGATATAAAAAAATATATATATATATATTTTTGTGTATCGGCTCCATGTTATTAAAGTTTATAGATTTATATGAACATTGGCATATATGTTAATAATTGTCACGTTTAAACATTTGTTATGAAGGAACACAACTGCAGATTTCTTATAGCTTGAATATTTATTATAACAATTAGAAGATATTGTGACTTGAGTCCAGAATTACAGGCACTGTAGCTTTAAATAATAAACGGTTTCTTAAGTCCAGAATTACAGGCACTGTAGCTTTAAATAATAAACAATAGTTTAAGTCCAGAATTACAGGCACTGTAGCTTTAACTAATAAACGGTTGCTTAAGTCCAGAATTACAGGCACTGTAACTTTAAATAATAAACGGTTGCTTAAGTCCAGAATTACAGGCACTGTAGCTTTAAATAATAAACGATTGCTTAAGTCCAGAATTACAGGCACTGTAGCTTTAACTAATAAACGGTTGCTTAAGTCCAGAATTACAGGCACTGTAGCTTTAAATAATAGACGGTTGTATTTAGCAGGTTCTGAATCATTAGAGTCAGCAAGTGAGTTTACAAGTTAGGTGATAAGCAATTACAATAGTTGTTCCATAGAATTTATCTGAAGCAAGACAGGTGCAGCTAACTTGAATAGTGGATAAGTTGAAGATAGCTGTAGCTGGGTTGGTTTATAGTAAAACTTTGGTAACAGGCAAAAAAGGCTTTTGATATGTAACTCTTATCACAGAGGTTTTACTTAGCTTCCGGTAATTAGAAAACAGGTTCCCGAGTTCTCCTCAGAGGCGGTTATATCAAATGAGATATGTGAAGAGTTCAGCTTTAGTCGTGGATGAGGAGAGGTGAAGGGAACGTGAAGAGTCTTCCAGTCCGGTCCGGTAACAGATGGCTTTCACAACGAAGTTTGTAGCCGGTTCGTGAGTACGGAACGTAGTTCAATAATCCAGCGTCTATCAGCTGGTGCGGTCGCATTAAGTAAGGAGACCGTGTCATAAGGGGGTGTGGCTAAGCTCCGTGGAACCCGGAAGTAAGAGGATACCATAATTAAGGCATGACAATAATCTTCTTTTGATAGGTAATAAGAAGCCGGCGATTGCCTGGGTAATTGGTCATTCGTTTATATTTTGGGCCCAGAAGAGGGCAAAAGAACGGTCATATGGTGAAAATCTGCGGGCTAGAGTTCACTCTCGCGAGATCGGGAGTGTTGCCATGGCAATGCTCCGGATCTCGCAAGAGGAACCCGGTGGTTCCGCCGGGTCCTCCTCTCCCTCCCCAGTCGCATGTCTATTCAAGTGCAGGCCTCGGCCCATGGCCACCGCGGCCCACCGGGCATTTGCCCGGTGTGCCCGATGGACAGTCCGGGCCTGGAGGGCATTATGATAAATAAGAAAGGGAATGCAAACTTGGGCAAATAGAAAGGGAAATATTCAACTCAACTACTTGTCCAGCTCTGCTTTTATATCCTCCCTTTTCAAAGTAGATATTCCCAATTTCTGGTGTCCTGATAGTTCTCTATGCAAATATTACCCTCTAACTGCTGTTTCTTTCTTCTTTCTTTATTACCAGGGAGAATGTTCCTGTTCAGGGAAAGATATGGTGGATACGATGTTTTAGCAGCAATGCTGTCCTCATTTTCTTTCTATTCTTCCTGTCGACTCCTTCAGTTTTTACAAAAACATTCGAGATATTGGACGTCACCAAAAAAGCTTACCAACTGCTCGTAAGTAACGTTAACTGTAATCTACTACATTACAATGGGAATAATTACAAAGAAAGGTTCCAATGGAGGCAGGATGTAGATTATAATGGACTATTACCACCTCTACAAAACCTGGGTGCAGACAGTCTATATAATGTAATGGACTATTACCACCTCTACAAGACCTGGGTGCAGTCAGTCTGTATAATGTAATAGACTATTACCACCTCTACAAGACCTGGGTACAGACAGTCTCTATAATGTAATGGACTATTAGCTCCTCTGATTGTACCAAGGATATATGGACTCCTGGACTTGTTTAGTTGCATTATCATCAATACAGTGTGTAGTAAAGCTCATCATAATAAATACAGTGACTGCCTCTAATATTTGATCTAATGTGATTTTATTTTATTTGCTCTTACAGAAATCTGGTATAAAAATCGGCTTCCCTGCAGTCGCGCTGTTTTTATTTTCTTGCCTGTTGCGATCTATGGTCTACCAGTCATCACTATTGGAGTGTCACTGGACAAAGTAAGTCCTTTGTATCTGTCTGCAATGTAAATGTATCTACTTATTTAGATGGGTAACTTTTAGATGGCTGTGCATGCAAGAACTGGGACACTCCAAGCACCATAGCAATTTATGGCCTTTAATTAGGTAATGGCACAATAGATAAATATTTAAAATACAGGAGAGCGCACTCTTAAATAATAAATATAGATATGAATAAAATAAAATATGTAGGTATAAGGTTTAGCAGCTAGACATAAAGCAAAACTCCTTAAAGATCGTGCCCTAAGTATATGAATAAAAAATGTCAGCGCTATATACGGTAGCCTCCTCTGTACTCCTCTCCCTCCTCTACATCCCCTCTGTGTGGTCTCTTTAGTCGTTCTTTTGGTTTCTGATTTTGAAAACGGGGATTCGTAAATAAATGGCGTGGTCCTAAAAAATCCTTCCCCCCAGTGTGATTAGAGTGATTATTGGACTTCTCAAATGTGTTGTCCTCTTTTTGTGATAGTGCTTCAAATCTATTGGACATTCGCTCTGTTTGGGGAAAAAATTTCTGTTGTGGTTGTGGTACTTTAGACTGGAAATTGGATGAATTTTTCCGTTTTTTATTGGTTACTAAAGTCCAGCCTTTCTCTCTAGGTGTCTTTGGGGTAGGGTTAAATTGCTTAGATCTAGATATCTCGTGGTGATAATGATTCTTATTAGCTTCACCATCTCCTTGATAGGGGTTGTGTGTGCCCCTAGTCCCATACTCTGTGCGTTTATTCTGGAAAGTGTCCCTTCTTACGGTAGTTTCTTACCCTGTTCTCCTGAAAGTCTTGTTGATCCCTCTCAAATTTCTTTTTCTTAATATTGATAGTTTCTTCAAAATTTCTATCTAACTTTTTCTCTATTTTTTCCATTAATAAAACACAATCTGGAAGTGCCAGATATGGTGTTAAAATATCTTTCAAGTTGCCTATTTCCTCATCTAGTTTAGTTAACATTCTTTTCCTTGTGCAAATAATATGGTTAATGAGTTCAAATGAGCAGTGATCCAAAATACGATCCCAGACGACATTGAATTCAATGTCGTCCTTATCAGCTGCTGATTGAAGCATCGGTCTCAGACCCCATGGTATAATACGATTATCCCAATATTTCTCCAACGCCGCTATTTCTAGCTTAATTCTCATCTCTTTAATAATACATTTCTCCAATAAAAATATGTTTTCTCCAATGAATACTATCTCTGTTTGATAGTGGTGCTTCATCTTGTTTTAAAGCTAAATCGATCTTACATTGATCTCTATAGGTAAAAAGAGACATGATGTCTCTAAATGCTGCTCTTCCTCTTTAAGGAAAGAATGGAAATAGATAAATATTTAAAATACAGGAGAGCACACTCTTAAATAATAAATATAGATATGAATAAAATAAAATAAAATATGTAGGTATAAGGTTTAGCAGCTAGACATAAAGCAAAACTCCTTAAAGATCGTGCCCTAAGTACATGAATAAAAAATGTCAGCGCTATATACGGTAGCCTTTCAATAAGGCAACCTATAAAAAATGTGCAAAAAATCAAACAGATCTCTGTGAATTAGTGGTATACATATAAGAACACTTGAATCCCACAGTAAGTTAGACTTATGCACAAAAAATAAGTAAAAGAAAAAATGCTTAAGAGTCCATACAGTCTTATAAGAGAGTCTTGAAGGGGTTAATCTTGTATTGTAGTAGGAGATACACTGTAGCTTTTTTCGTGGATAATACCTTCAAAAGATACAAAAAAGAGCTTGCATAGTGTAAAACCGTATTTAATAAGTAAAAAGATACCCTTCCCCCCAAATGGAACCCTTACGTTAGCAAGTAGTGATACTTGTTTCCAAGATATCACAAAATACACTTTGTATAGTCAGAGGCTGTGCAGCCGTTTACCGTCCGCTGTTCTCAGCAGTATTCAAAAGTTCCCGCCCGATCTCAGCGCTGATACGGTGGGTTCTAGCCTGCAAGATGGGAGCATCAGCGTGTGGTTGATTCTAAGCCGGCTGTGGACATCAGACCTCTGCACCCGATGACACTTCAACGCGTTTCACCCGCTTTGCCGGGCTTTTTCAAGATAGTGTATCGGCTGAACAGGACATCTTTAAATACATTTCCATCTGATCAACTAATAATAAACTGCTGATCGTCTCATAGTATTTAACACATAAAATACAGAGGATAAATAAAATCCGGTCCTTCTTTAACATAAAAGTATATAAAATACAAATACCTAATATAAATTATAAAATATAGAGAAAACATTTTGGAGGAAACATTATAGTACATAGGTTGTATTCATGCAGAGGAAAATAGAGTACATTATAAAACAAGAGGTAGGTGGTATATTCCATATATACATAGTACAGTTAATTATAATTACTTTTAAACTTCCCTCATTTATACCCATTAATAAAAAGGGCACAGTCATAAGTAAAGTGAGGGAAAAAAATAATAATAATGATGAGAAAAAAATCATAAAAATGAGAAAAAAATCGTCATCAATCGTTGAGTAAAGATAAATGGAGAAATATTTCTTAAAAGGTTATCCAAAAATAAAATATAAAAATATATATAATTTTGACAATGCAGTTAAAAAAATATACAAATGGAAAAATCCCATTTAAGAAATACAATTTAAAAAGTACAATTTATGATAATATAGTGGATATGCTTAGTAAAATCTAGTGCCCATATTCACCTTC